>NC_090731.1:90776896-90836896 GCF_036898095.1 Palaemon carinicauda
GTTTCTGAGAATTCTTACCTAGACTAGTCACATTGCAAGTGCTGTATCACACAATCACACAGATTGCTCAGGCTACTAAAGCGTGATCTTGCATGTAAAATTTAGCAAAGTGTCAGGGTTCCATCGTATTCGTACAGAGCACATATGGGAAAAACCAAGGGTCAATAACTAGCCACAGTAGGGTCCCAAATTATGTGAGAGTTTGGTCGATCAATAAGGAGCATAAATGGAAAATCGCATATTTCGAAACACAAAACTAACAGAAGTAATTCCATCAGGGCCATGGCAACCAGCCACTTGCCTATTCAAACGTGTTTACTACCCATTTCCGATAATTTCTGTGTACTTTACTGTATTTTTTATAATTTTAAATTGTTCATGTAAATAAATCAAACATTTAATATACTTTAAAGTTCTAATAACTTGAAAAAGGTTAAAATTACAACCAGGATGGGTGTAAATACATACCTTATATTTCCCGTTATAACACGACCTAAAATATGGACAAATCTAACCCTTTTACCCCCAAAGGACGTACTGGTACGTTTCACAAAATTCATCCCTTTACCCCCATGGACGTACTGGTACGTCCTTGCAAAAAAATGCTATTAAATTTTTTTTTTCATATTTTTGATAATTTTTTTTGAAAAAAATCAGGCATTTTCCAAGAGAATGAGACCAACCTGACCTCTCTATGACAAAAATTAAGGCTGTTAGAGCAATTTAAAAAAAAATATACAGTACTGCAAAATGTGCTGGGGAAAAAATAACCCCTTGGGGGTTTAGGGGTTGGAAATTTCCAAAGAGTCTGGGGGTAAAAGGGTTAATAAGTTTGTCATATCTATTGTATAAGACAACTGGCGAATAGCAAAACCATCACTGTATATACTAGCTTTTGTATCATTGAAAATCCAAAATTATTAAAATAAAGTTGATTTTATAGCATGCGTTTAATAAACACGTCAAAAAGGAAAATGAAAAACGACAACCATTGTTTTGTTAATGTTTATCTCTGATCATAATGAAGAAATGAAGGCATTTGCACATTGTGTGTGGGCTAGTTTTTGCATCGACCGCTATCTTACCGAGTATTTATTATATGATGATTTTGTTATTACCAATGTTGTTCTACTTAATTTTTCTTAGAACTTCGAAAAAAATGAAATGAATGCCATTTATATAATGTTTTTCTTAAAGACGCCACCTGAAAAGGAAACCTTCCATTAGTTTTCTGTACGCTCCATTTTTTATCTTAATAAACAAACGAACACATTAAACACGCATGATCAAAGTGATAACTAATGATATTAAAAGCTTTTAGGAAATATTTTGTTTTTACATATATTTTACCTACCGTATCCATATAAATTCTTACATACGTAGCAAAGCAGGAAAACTATTATTTTGCGTTTAATCAACAGTAGAAAACTGCCGCGAATGACAGAATGATAATTTATGATAATTCTAAACTGTTACGAAAGATAATTGTCCATTCCATATCCAAAATACTTTTCCTAACTTCAGTTATAAGTCAGCCTGTACCCATCTCAATTATGGAACCATCTGAAAAAAAAAATAAAAGAAGGAGAAAGTACTAGGCCGGTTTTTAAAGTCGTCGAACAATTAGGTTACCGCTATAACGTTCAATGTGACAGAGATGGTGTGAGATTAGAGAAAGTATGGAAAATTGAATCATGACAAAATTGTAATATAACTGAATTAGTGAAGCAACAAAGATTTCATTTGTTATAGAGAGAGAGAGAGAGAGAGAGAGAGAGAGAGAGAGAGAGAGAGAGAGAGAGAGAGAGAGAGAATCAGCTGTGGTAATTGAATACCGTGATTTTGTTTTTGTACCCCCTGAAGCGAGGAATTGATCGCCACAGCTAACAATAGTCATGTTAATTTCATTCCTAAACTCAGGTTGCCATATGTGAACTAAGATTTTATTTCTTACACAGACAGAGAGAGAGAGAGAGAGAGAGAGAGAGAGAGAGAGAGAGAGAGAGAGAGAGAGAGAGAGAGAGAGAGTGAGAGAGAGAGAGAGCCTTACCTTACCTTATTGCCTTATTCTATGTTTGGGTTTTCCCCAGGTCCCTCAGTGTGAGGCACCTCGTATATCCACCAGAGAGTTGCCAATGCATCTCCCGGTGTATTTTGCATCTTCCAGTCTTGGATGGTCTGGGATGCATCTTAGGTGTTTATCGAGCTTATTCTTAAACACATCTACGCCCACTCCTGATATGTTTCTTAGATGAGTTGGCAGCCCATTAAATAGTCGCTGCATTATCGATGCTGGTGTGTATTGGATTAATGTACTGTGTGCCTTCTTTAGTTTTCCTGGTATAGTTTTGGACACTATTAATCTACCTCGGCTTGCTCTTTCTGATATTTTTAGCTCCATGATGTTTTCAGTAATTTCTTCAATTCGCTTCCATGCTTGTATTATCATATTGCGTTCTCTTCTTTCTAGACTGTACAATTTTAGAAATTGCAGTCTTTCCCAGTAGTCAAGGTCCTTAACTTCTTCTATTCTAGCAGTAAAGGACCTTTGTATACTCTCTATTTGTGCAATATCCTTTTGGTAGTGTGGGTACCATATCACATTGCAGTACTAGAGTGTACTACATACATAAGTTTTGTACAGCATAATCATGTGTTCAGCTTTTCTTTTTTTAAAGTGTCTGAATTGCATTCCCATTTTGGCTTTACATTTAGCAAACAGTGTTGCTATTTGGTCGTTGCATAACATATTCCTGCTTAACATTACACCAAGGTCTTTAATTGCTTCCTTGTTTGTGATTATCTCTGTTTCCATAATTTATTGATTCAAATTTATTGGAGTTAAATACCATCCTATTTATCTCCGCCCATTCATATATTTTGTTTAGATCTCTTTGTAATGAGTTCCTGTCTTCATCACAAGTAATTTCTCTACTTTTTCTTGTGTCATCGGCGAAACTTCTCACTACAGAGTCTTTAACATTACAGTCTATGTCTGAGATCATAATAACAAACAGCAGTGCAGCTAATACTGTACCCTGTGGCATGCCAGATATTACCTGAGCTTCATCTGATATCTCGTCATTTGCAACCACTATCTTTTTTCTGTTTTGTAGAAATTCTTTTATCCATTTTCTTATCTTTCCCACAATATTATGCTTTCTCATTTTTTTCTCTTAATATATTATGGTCTACCTAGTCAAAGGCTTTTGCAAAATCTAGATAGACCACATCTGTGTCTTTTTCATTTATTATATTTTTATATATGTTTTCATAGTGTGCTATCAGTTGGGTTTGTGTACTTTTTTCCGGGCACAAAATCGTGTTGACCTATATTAAACGAATTATTTTTAACAAAATGATTCATTATTTTCTCTTTTATTACCCTTTCATACACTTTCATAATATGTGATGTTAGACTAACAGCTCTATAATTGCTTGCCTCTAGTCTTGATCCACTTTTGAAAATAGGGGTTATATATGCTAATTTATGTTTAACATAAATCTCGCTCATATCTACACTTTGTCTTAGCAGTATTGCAAGCGGCTTCGCGATAGTGTGTGCAGTTTTTTTTAACAAAATCGCTGGAACTCCATCTGGCCCGGCTGCTGATCCATTTTTAATTTCGCTCATAGCCTGCACAATATCTGCTTCATTAATATCTATATCCGTTAGATATTCAGTATTTTCTTCTCTCATTTCTGGTTCATTATTCTCATTCACAATTCTTGGCATGAATTCACTCTTATATTTTTCTGTTAATATGTTGCATATTTCCTTTTTTTTTTTATTCGTTAACCGTCCTTCAATTTTTAGAGGGCCTATTTCTAATCTCCCATTATTCATTTTTTTTGCATAGAAGTAAAGTACTATGGGGTTTTCTTGATATTTTGAAGTGTCCTTTCTTGTAAGTCCTTTTTTACATTTTCTTTCAATTGTATAATCTTTTTTTCTGCATTTTCTCTCTTACTTTTTATTTCCATCATTTTCCATACATTTTTTTCTTTTACAAGATTTTTCTTCCACTTTCTAACTTTCTGAAATAAGATCCTTCTGTCTCTTTGTATGCATGTCTGATATTTATTTTTTTTTTTCGGTACACATTTTTTCAACAATTTTCTCCAGTATTTTGTACAGTATATCCGTATTTACCTGCATATTATCACTTACTAATACATTTTTCCAATCTTTGTTTAATTCTTCATTTATTTCTGACCATTTTATATTCTTACTATAAAAATTATATTTTCCATATCCTTCCCATTGGTTTGTGCTTTGTTTATCTCTGCGTTCACTTGCTTTGGAATGGACTATTAATTCTATGACATTGTGGTCTGAAATTCCTGTGTTATACACTATTATTTCTTTAACATAATTCACCTCATACACAAATACTAAATCTAGGACATTGTCCTTTCTTGTTGGAATGTGGTTTATTTGTTGCATATTATGTTCTAATAGCTTATCTTGAAGCTTTTCAAACTGCCTTTTATCTTCTGCGCTACTATTACTCTCTTTTTTATATGTATATACAACCACTTTCTTCTATCCGTTCTTTCCAATCCATGAAAGGAAAGTTAAAATCTCCGGATAGTATATTCCAGTCTTTATGGTTTCTACATATATCATCAATTTTTTCTATTATTATGTCAAACTCCTTAGTATTTGGGGGTCTGTAAACTACAATAGAGAAAGAGAGATTTGAAGTTTTTGGCATCAAATCTCTCTCTCTCTCTCTCTCTCTCTCTCTCTCTCTCTCTCTCTCTCTCTCTCCTCTCTCTCTCTCTCTCTCAAAGAGATAGAGGTTTTTATAATTATACTGTGTACTATACAAAACAAATCTTTGTATAGCAAAGTTATAATGTTTAAAATGACAAAATATTGCCGACTCGTTATCAAAGTTTAGACTATTCACTGCCGATAAACGAACTCAGCCTACGTGTGAAAACATTGAACACCAGAATGGAAAAATAAAGCTTTTATATGTACTGTACTTAACAAAAATAATGCTTTAATATACCATCATTAACACTACCATTAAAATTATCGAAAGGTTAAAGAAATATAAAGACTGGCGAGAACGTAACCACAATTCTGTTTACATTTTGTCAGCTGGACTCTCATAGTTAAAGTTGATTTCATTGTTGATGTGGAATTTTATCCTTAAATAGGCTATTTATTATAAAATTATGTTGATAAGATGTAAGATAAATATTTTGTAACATTTATTATCCAGCACCTTATTTAGGGCTAACAATATGCTTTAAAAGACAATAGATTTGAAACATTTTGTAGTGCTTGACTTGCAGACTTTGAACAGCTTAGCAGATACAGAAAATTTATTTTAGAAAAATAGCAACTGCATAAAGGGGGAATCGCATAATTTGAACACGCATAATTCGGGACCGTACTGCAGTTAGTTAGGACTTATATCCACCTAAAGCGTCAGTCATCCTTAATAAAGAGCGAAAGGGTTTGTATTTTGTGTTGGAACGAATGAAAAATATAAAGTAATCTGCATTTTTCCTAACGATACAAACCTTGTGTTTTATATACAAATTTGGCCCTCCATCACCTATCCTCCTGCAATTCCTGCTTGTAATCAAAAGTGATGAGATAATACCACCTGTGTGTGAGCAGGGTAGCTGGTATCACTCCAGCTACCGCTAGCGGTGGGGTAGTTTCACCTTGCTAAAAGTCTTATGGCTAGTTTTCCAGCTTTGCTGAAAGTATATCTCTAATAAAGAGCTCAAGATTTGTATCGTTAGGAAAAATACAAATTACTTTAAATTTGTTATTATAGGTTGCTTGATATCTGGTGATTTAGTCATCAAAAATTTTTCTTGCCAACTTAGATTATAAGAATGTTTCAGTTTATACGCATTACATCTGGTATTATTGACTCTGATAAAGTAATGCATTGATATTTATTTTTTGTCAATATTTCAGCTTGGAACAGATGGGGCTAGAATGAACACTCCCTCCATGCAAAATGCCAAGTGGTTATTAAGAGCATTACCTATATTGGTCTTCCCTTTCACAATCAATTTTCCAACGGTAAAGTTTATGAAAAAGTTTCCTTTATTAGATTTTAAGTCTTTCTCCAATAGTGTTATGGTTTCATTGTCTTTATACCACTGAATTTAATTCAGCGGTTATCAAAAATTAATAACAGAATTGCAAAACCTCTCGGTAACACATTTTTATTGTAAGGTATTCATTAATAGAAAGCTTTGAGGCCTAGTTTAGTGTTTATAGTACCTGTCTCTATTTATGGACTTCAAATGTACACTAATCCCTTGGTTATTGAGGGTGTTATGGTTTTCAACTATCGTTAGGGTGGGGCCCTACCGATAGTTGAAAACCCCAGAGTAGGTGCAGCACTCTACGGTATATTTTTTCATTATTTTTGTAATTTCGTATCTTTTATAGGTTAAATCTTTTATAAACCCTCCCCACACTTTTATAAACCCTTTCTACACTCTTAAAACACTATTTTAAATAATGATTACATTTACTATAGTCACAATAATATGTATTATAGAAAAAATGAAAATCATAGCACTCACCAATAAAGATACCCTTCTAAAACTTGAATGATCAGTAAGCACTTTGTTGTGGTTGTCCATAGTGTAGTAACTTCTATTTCTGGGGATGGAGCACCTTACACACACACACACACACACACACTCTCTCTCTCTCTCTCTCTGTCTGTCTCTCTCTCTCTCTCTCTCTCTCTCTCTCTCTCTCTCTCTCTCTCTCTCTCTCTCTCTCTCTCTCTCTCTTTCAGTTTTGTATCTGTGTGCCAGTGAGTGATTACACTTTTGCGACCCTATAAATATCATAATTTAACGCGGATAACAAAAGGCTATCGAGTGCAATATAGCTACAAGTTTTCGTGAATAGTCAGTGATTAGTTTGAGGTCGGAGAAGTGGGATAAAACGTCGGCATAGAATAGTTATCTTGTGAATTACTAAAAATCTAATCAAGATGGCTATGTACAACACGGGCAAGGCTTGGAGAGACATCGCTGGACTCAGCAAAAATAAATTCCATGAGTTGGCGAAACAGGAGCTCGACCGTCTGATAACAGAGGTCACTAGTAACGTCAACCAATGTGACGGAAAAATATTCGCAGACATATTGAAACAATATGATCCAATAAACTGGAGCAAATCTGCGGAAAACATCAGCAAAATAATAGAAGAAATTCCAAAGAAAATCCAAGTGTTAAAGAGACTTATAAAGAAAGTCTACATCAATCAACACATTCCATCAAAGAACAATAAGAAGTCCAATATGGTGAATATGCTGATTGATGCAATGGGAAAAAGAATGCCAAAATGGTGTAATACATGTAAGATATGGTATTCCATTAATAATCCTCAACAATTGATTAGAAAATGTGATGCCTGTCATGTCCCAACACATCCCACACGTGCTGAAATACAGCAAAAAATAAAAAATAAAGACACAAAGGTATTCAGCTCAACATGCTTAGTCTGGATAGAAAATATAATTAAGTCGAGACTAAATCTGCAAATAGTTGAAGATAAAGAAGAGGAAGAAGAAGAAATAGAAGAAGAAGAAGAAGAAAAAAAAGAAGAAGAGAACAATGAACAGGATATGTGTAAGGATGCAGAAGAAATCATTGATATAACCTATGATGCCATCCAACAACATACTTATGAAGAAATAAATTACCAGATGGAAACAAATAATAGACCCAAGAGACTCTACCCGGACCTACATAATTTTAGGGAAGAGCAAGAACAAGAAAAAATAGAAAAGAAGGATATAGTCTGCAATATGCTGAAAAGAGGGAATTGCAGATTTGGCGAAAGATGCTACTACAAGCATCCAAAGATATGCCATAATTATGAAATATATGGTAAATGTGCGTATTTAGACGGATATGGAGACGAATGCAGAGATCTCCATCCAAAAATATGCAAAAACCTAAAAGAAGGAAAAGGATGCATTTACAACAAAAAATGTCGATATATGCATCCTGCAACCATGAATGAAAGTAAGAAAACTCAGCAAACTGAAAAGAAAAATGAAAGCAAAAAAGAAACAAAAAAAGAAACAAAAAAGCAGGCCGTGTATATACCGCGCTTTGAACCAAGAGCCCCAAGATATAAGGCCTTTCAACCCAAACCGGCACCTTTAGACCCCAACTACAAAGAATGCATTTATAATGCCAGGGGTTGGTGCAGATATGGGGACAGTTGCAGGTATACACACACAAATAAATATGAAGGCGAAAGAGCAAATATAATAGAAAAGTTGGGTTTTTTAATGGCAGAATTCCGGGAAATGAAGAAAAGAACATCATATCAGAACAGGAAGGAAGCATGGGAGAATCCATATTATTACCAATATTAAATAATGGGGATGAAACACAAACCATAATAGTAATGAATGCACAGGGTTTAGTCACGAGTAACTCTAAAAGGAAAATAGAGTTCTTAGAAGAACTAACCCAAATTGAAAAAATAGATATATTAAATATAAGTGAAACATGGTATTCCCAAGAGACTGGCAGTGATGACCAGATAAAGGGTTTCCAAACTTATAGATCAGACAGAAAAAATAGGAATCAAGGGGGAACCGCAATATATGGAAGAGACATAAATCAAGGAAAAGTATGTGAAAAATACAGCAACACAGAATGTGAATTGATTGCGGTAGAATTTGAATTTGAAAAACTAATGAATATTGTAGTTTACAGACCCCCAAACACTAAGGAGTTTGACATAATAATAGAAAAAATAGATGATATATGTAGAAACCATAAAGACTGGAATATACTCCTATCCGGAGATTTTAACTTTCCTTTCGTGGATTGGAAAGAACGGATAGAAGAAAGTGGTTGTATGTATACATATAAAAAAGATAGTAATAGTAGCGCAGAAGATAAGAGGCAATTTGAAAAGCTTCAAGATATGCTATTAGAACATAATATGCACCAAATAAACCACATTCCAACCAGAAAGGAAAATGTCCTAGATCTAGTATTTGTGAATGAGGTGAATTATGTTAAAGAAATAATAGTGTATAACACGGGAATTTCAGACCACAATGTAATAGAATTAATAGTTCATTCCAAAGCAAGTGATCACAGAATTAATAAAAGCACAAAACTTTGGGAAGGATATGGAAAATATAACTTTTACAGTAAGAATATAAAATGGTCAGAAATAAATGAAGAACTGAATAAAGAATGGAAAAATGTATTTATAAGTGATAATATACAGGTAAATACGGATATACTGTACAAAATACTGGAGAAAATTGTTGAAAAATATGTACCGAAAAAAAACAATAAACAAAAGACGTGCATACCAAGAGACAGAAGGATCTTATTTCAGAAAATTAAGAAGTGGAAGAAAAATCTTGCAAAAGAAAAAAATGTGTGGAAAATGAGGGAAATAAAATGTAAGATAGAAAATGCAGAACAAAAGATTATACAGTCGAAAGAAAATGAAAAAAGGGACTTAGAAGAAAGGACACTTCAAAATATAAAAAGAAACCCCAAAGTACTTTACTCCTATGCAAAAAAGATGAATAAAAGGAGAATAGAAATAGGCCCTCTAAGAATTGAAGGACGGCTAACGAATGAAAAAAAGGAAATATGCAACATATTAGCAGAAAAATATAAGAGTGAGTTCACGCCAAGAATTGCGAATGAGAATAATGAAACAGAAATGAGAGAAGAAAATGTTGAATATCTAACGGATATAGATATTAATGAAGCAGATATTGTCACGGCTATAAACGAAATTAAAAATGGATCGGCAGCCGGACCAGATGGAGTTCCAGCGATTTTGTTAAAAAAAACTGCAAACACTATCGCGAAGCCACTTGCAATACTGCTAAGACAGAGTATAGATATGAGCGAGATATATGTTAAACATAAATTAGCTTATATAACCCCTATCTTCAAAAGTGGATCAAGACTAGAGGCAAGCAATTATAGACCTGTTAGTCTAACATCACATATTATGAAAGTGTATGAGAGGGTAATAAAAAAGAAAATAATGAACCATTTGGTCAAAAATAATTTGTTTAATATGGGTCAACACGGTTTCGTACCTGGAAAAAGTACACAGACCCAACTGATAGCTCACTATGAAAACATATACAATAATATGATAAATGAAAAAGACACAGATGTGATCTATCTAGATTTTGCAAAAGCCTTTGACAAGGTAGACCATAACATATTGGAGAAAAAAATGAGAAAGCATAATATTGTGGGAAAGATAGGAAAATGGGTAAAAGAATTCCTGCAAAACAGAAAACAGATAGTGGTTGCAAATGACGAGAAATCAGATGAAGCCCAGGTAATATCTGGTGTGCCCCAAGGTACGGTATTAGCTGCACTGCTATTTGTTATTATGATCTCAGACATAGACTGTGATGTTGAAAACTCCGTAGTGAGAAGTTTCGCCGATGACACAAGAATAAGTAGAGAAATTACTTGTGATGAAGATAGGAACTCACTACAAAGAGATCTAAACAAAATATATGAATGGGCGGAGATAAATAGGATGGTATGTAACTCCGATAAATTCGAATCAATAAATTATGGAAACAGAGAAGGAATGGTGTATGCATACAAGGGACCTAATAATGAGACAATCACAAACAAGGAAGCAATTAAAGACCTTGGTGTAATTTTAAATAGGAATATGTTATGCAACGACCAAATAGCAACACTGTTGGCTAAATGTAAAGCAAAAATGGGAATGTTATTCAGACACTTTAAAACAAGAAAAGCTGAACACATGATTATGCTTTACAAAACTTATGTGCGTAGTACACTCGAGTACTGCAATGTGATATGGTACCCACACTACCAAAAGGATATTGCGCAAATAGAGAGTGTACAAAGGTCCTATACTGCTAGAATAGAAGAAGTTAAGGACCTTGATTACTGGGAAAGACTGCAATTTTTAAAACTATACAGTCTAGAAAGGAGAAGAGAACGCTACATGATAATACAAGCATGGAAGCAAATAGAAGGAATTGCTGAAAACATCATGGAGCTTAAAGTATCAGAAAGAGCAAGCCGAGGTAGATTAATAGTACCAAAAAGCATTCCAGGTAAACTGAGAAAGGCGCACAGGACATTAATCCACTACGCACCAGCATCGATAATGCAGCGACTATTTAATGTGCTGCCAGCTCATCTAAGAAACATATCAGGAGTGAGCGTAGATGCGTTTAAAAATCAGCTCGATAAATACCTAAGATGCATCCCAGACCATCCAAGACTGGAAGATGCAAAATACACCGGAAGATGTATTAGCAACTCTCTGGTGGATATACGAGGTGCCTCACACTGAGGGACCTGGGGGAACCCAAACAAAAAATAAGGCAATAAGGTAAGTAAGGCTCTCTCTCTCTCTCTCTCTCTCTCTCTCTCTCTCTCTCTCTCTCTCTCTCTCTCTCTCTCTCTCTCTCTCTCTCTCTCTCAGTGTAAACCTCCAATTTCCTCTGCTGGCAACTATTTTTAGGAAACAATATTATTGCATTCTGAAAAATTACTGTTATTTAAATAGTTAATTGTGCTTTAATAAAATATTCATGCACTTTTGTTCTAAATTTTGGTTATATTTTAACAATCAAATATTACTAGCTGTGTTTCATTTTAGGTTGTTTTGATCTTATCATCTGATGTCTAGCTGTGCACGTACAAATAACAAAGTATTGTTTATACTACATCTTATTACTATTTCTTAACTTGTTCAAAACATCTATATACTGTAGTTAATACATTATTATATAAGCACCAATGTGTTATAAGCTATTATAATTTTCATAAAGCACAGTTATAGCTATTATCATTATATAATATATCTCTTTCTCTCTTTATCATTGTTATGTAATATATCTTTCTCTCTCTTTATCATTAATATGTAATTCTCTCTCTCTCTCTCTCTCTCTCTCTCTCTCTCTCTCTCTCTCTCTCTCTCTCTCTCTCTCTCTCTCTCTCTCTCTCTCTCTCTCTCTCTTTTGCAAATTGGAAAATGATAGATCAAGGAATTGAAAAAATATAAGTGCATGTATCAGACAGCAACTGAACTGAACATAAACAGTGGAAAAGATTATAATTTTCTGTCTTTATTTTCAAATCTGATACTAAAATGTGAATATTATATGCTTTATTGTTGGATATAGATAAGTAAAACACCAGTTTAATTAAAATCGGGTTTTTTAAAATATAGCTGTAATTTTTACTACACTAAATGGATATACGGTAGAGTGTACAGCGAGAGCTAGGATGAGCTGGGCTTAGAGAGGTATGTGGCGCAAAGCATGCCTAGTGTAAAGGAGCATGGGCTACTTGATATCATTGCACCGCAAGAGTATTAATCGCAAATATTTGATTTTTTATTTAATTGGTATTGCGGTTCTCTGTGTAGCGTGTAAGTGAAGCTGCGAAGGGAGAACCCGCGTAAAAGAGACCTGACTGTAGATTGCAGGCTGTTGATTCAATTTCATGCAATATTCAAGTGCGCACTGGTTATGATCTTCCAGACTCTTTGAAAGTTTTACCAAATGGTTTGATTTTCTTAGCATATGAGAGTGGCATTGACGATCCTTCACGGATACTAACTTTTTCATGGGAAAGTGGTTTGGATGACATTATGAACATCACCTCGTGG
Organism: Palaemon carinicauda; assembly: GCF_036898095.1. Taxonomy (NCBI): domain Eukaryota; kingdom Metazoa; phylum Arthropoda; class Malacostraca; order Decapoda; family Palaemonidae; genus Palaemon; species Palaemon carinicauda. The sequence goes on from NC_090731.1 coordinate 90,789,576, forward strand.
ACATGTGATGAAACATTTAAAGTTGCAACACAACACTGGGCTCAGCTTTTTACTATACATGCAGTTATCAACACTACCTCTTGCCTACGATTATTTGCGCTATTGCTGGATAAAAGACAACACACATATGAAAGACTTTTATTCTGCCATCAAGGACCTTCCTACTGTATAATGGATTACAAAAAAGCTATTCACAATGAATTCATGTTTGTATTTGAAAATATCCAGATTTGTGAATGTCTTTTTAATTTTGGGCAATCATGCTTGCGCAAAATAAACGACATTGATGAACATGTAAGATACAATACTGATGACAATTTTGCTCTTAAAATCAAGCGCTCTATGGCTTTAGCCTTCCTGCCAACAGAAGATAATATTGAGGCGTTTGAAAACCTATCTGATGAAGACAACATTCCTGTCAAGTTTTTATCGTATTTTGAAATGAACCTCTTTTTTTTTTCTCTCTCCTCAAAATCTGGAATATAATAGAGAGAATCTTAGAAAATATCCCAAGAACCAACAATGCCATTGAAGGGTACCACAATGCTATGCAGTCATCGATTAATTCGTTATACCCTAATTTATGGAAATTATATGGAGCTTTAATCAAGGAAGAAACAATGGCACAAGAAAAAATTACCTATATTAGGTGTGAGACTCTGCAAAGTAAAAGAAAAAATATGAAATTATTGACAAAAGACTAAACAAATTGGTAGACAATTGCAAAAATGAAGACAAACTTTTTGACGAGTGTTGCTCATAACCTACATTCTTTTTAGCTTTTTGCATTAATTACTCATTCGTTCTGGCACAAATACAAACCCTTTCGCTCTTTACAGTGGATATTATTTCGGTGAATGCTGGAAACAAGCCAAAAGACTTTTTGGCAAGGTGTAACTAGTTACCGCTAGTTAGCAGGGTTGAAGAAACGTCACTTTTTATTTTTGTTCTGTGAAGATCTGACTTTCCTGGCCGTCTTTCCCATCGGACTTTGATAACTGGCTAATTCTTTTGAAATCACCTTTTCTTTTCAGGAGTGAAAGTGTTATGATGCGGGTTTGTCCTGGTGTCCTGGTGTGGAAGGGCACCGTCGTGACACCTACTGTACAAGTCCACTGTAGAGACGGACCTACATGTCCCTTAGTTTGACACCCTTCCCCTGATTGGTCGCCGGCCAGAGGTTTACGAAAGAGAGTACGAGACTCCTCCATGCTGCTTTCAAGCTCTTCAGAACTTAGCTTTTCAGAATGAGACAACGAAGGGGTCCGGCGGCTCTTGCCTCTTGCCATCGTGTCTGTAGGACACAACAGAACAGTTTCTGTCCTGTTAGGCCTACTTCTCTGGGAGTAGGGCATAAGGTTTTTACTGACAGAGTATTCATGGCACTGCAAACCTCATTAGTTTGTGCCTAGTTCGCCTCATTAGGAGCAAACTGACACAGATTTTTGCCTTGCTGGTGAGCGTGCCCATCCTCTTACTGTACTCTTAGCGAGGGGAGTGGGTGAACTCCTCTGCTTGTCAAGAGTTTTAAGTCTAACTCCATCTCCTCACTGTCCCAGAGTATCGAGTTTGTCAAACCATTCTCTCCCCCTCGCAAACCTTCAGCTTCAACAACTTCCCAGGTATGCTGCACACAATCGCGATCAAACAAAGCCTTACCTGAGTTCTCTCAGACAGGTAGCTGGCACTTACACTCGCCTTGCTGTCGTTGTTCACCTCGTCAGTGTTCACCTCGCCAGCGTTCACTACGCCAACGCTCACCTCGCCAGGGTTCACCTCATCAGCGTTCACCTCTTCAGCGTTCACCACACCAGCGCTCACCTCACCAGCGTTCAACACACCAGCGCTCACCACACCAGCGCTCACCTCGCCAACATTCACCTCGACAGCGCTCACCTCGCCAGTGCTCATCTCGCCAACATTCGCCTCGGCAGTGCTCACCTCACCAGCATTCACCTCGACAGTGATGTTCTCGCCAACGCTCTCCTCTACAGTGATCTCATCAACACTCTCCTCAACAGCGTTCTCCTCGCCGGCGATCTCCTTGCCATTGCTCTCTTAGACAACGTTTGCCTCGCCAACAATCGTCTCGTCTGAGATCGTCTCGGCAACATTCTTCACGCCAGCGCTCACCGCTTCCGCTTGACGTTGTCTCTCATCAGAAACGTTTGCCCGAGCTAAAACGTTCTCCTTGCCAGCAACGTTTGCCTCGTCAATGGTCTCCTAGCCGTTTGACAACCCAACCGGGGAAAGATCAGCAGGGAACTAAACCAAACGAAGGTAAAGAGAAGAATGCAGCAATGTAATGCAACATTCCATCTAACCTATACTTTCTCTCAAGACTCCACCAAAGGCAAGGAAACTTCATAAATAGATGCCACCGGAAGCTCAACCCTATTGCAAAGGAAAACTGATGTGCAAACTTGGTAAAGATAGTACAATAGGAATTCGTAAAGGAGCCTCATGAGCCTCCAAAAGCTCTTCTTCCGGGCACACGTGATTCTTCTTGAAGTTTCGAGATCTTCCAGCTTGCCAAACCCTTAGGACCTACGGTGTAACAGCGCTCCGACAAGAGAGAGGTCCCTATGATGGTTATCTCGCTGCAGCTCTCCTAAGAAAGACACAAGGCTGCAACACAGCCTAGAGATCGTCCCGCTCGACCCCTCGAAGGAAGAGGAGACGTCATATATGGACCCTGCCTGCAGGAGACCCCTTAGTCGTAAGGACGAGCAGAGGCTCAAGAACTCAAAGGGAGACCTCATTTACTGACTCCTATCGGCTATTGCCGATAGAACTGGACCAGCCAACAATTTCAGAGTCTACACGGATACTAGCACCGCCACCCATAGCTCCAGAAGTCCAGTAGCTGAAGGAAGCAACCCAGAGAAAAGCTCCATCTCTTCTCAAGAGTTTTGTCAACTGACCGAAGGAAAGGAAGGATCTCATAACCATCCCAAAGAACTGATGCTCAAGGGCAGAGCCATCTACTCCTTCCATCTACAAATCTACAGCTACAAGACCAGAAAGCTGTGGCTCTCACCCCAGGTCTCGTTCCATGGCTAGCCATTCCACCAACGACCCTGATCCACCCTAAGCTCCTATGGATGTGAATTTGGTAACGGAAGACCCTTTTGATGACGGAACAGAAGGTATGCTACCAACTCCTGCCAGCCCTAAGATCTCCCCACTTTGAGCAGAAAGACTCTGACCAGGTCTTTCTCTAAGTCATTGCCTACATCAGGAAGATTAACTCCTTGGGGGAGCCAGGTCAAGTTCCAGCGAAGGGAAAAGATACCGTACTTGACCTTCTCTACACCACTCCTTGACCCCCCAAAACTAAGGTAGCCTTGCCTTGGTCTACAGGGATCAAGGGTGCAAAGAATGAGGGCATATACCGAGATAGTAGAAACCTCGCAGTCCCTACTATCAACTCCTCGAGTTCACTTCAACCTCCTTTTGTGAGACAAAGGAAGAATTATGAGATATCATAGGAAGATCCATCTCCACTACCTCTGCATCCGTCAATTCAGACTAACCATGAACATGCCATTGGACAATCTGTCCGCTCTTCCAGTGACCTTCTCAGCTGCTGACGCTGCAAACATAGAACGGATTGCAAAGCGCTCTCTGCAACTCTTTGATGGATGGCACCTCCCTTTTTAACATGGACATAGAGGCTGTAACAGAAGGATGGAGGAAGATGAGCTACTTATCTCTCCTCCATAGGGCAATGACATCATGCCAATACTCCTGTGCACCACAGCCAAGGAAGACTTCACCAGTGCCACGACAGGGGCAGAAGAAGAACTCTCAACCCCCAAGACAACCTTCGTCAAGGAAGCAGGGATCCAAGCAGTCTTTTTGCTCCTGAGGCTCAAGAAGGGGAGGTGGCAGATGAGGTTGCTGTGGCTAGGGGGGGGGGGGGCTCTTCCAATCAGTCCACCGATGGGAGGATGCCTGAAGATCAGGTGGCATAGATGGAGTTTTCACAGGGCAGGACTTTGGTCGGTCTCCATCCTCAGAGCAGGATACTGTACCTTGTCCCATTCACGCTCTCTCTCCCTCCTCTAACCCGTAATCCAGTGACGTTGAGCTCCTATGCAGTGGGATCAGCAAAGAAGCAGGCCCTTTGGGCAGAAGTCCAAACCATGCTAGAGAAGGACGCTATCTAAGAGGTCTAGGATGGATCTCCAGGTTCTGCAGTCGACTCTCTCTTGTTGAGGATGCGTCTGGAGGCTGGAAATCAGTCATAGACCTCTAAGCTCTGAACGAGCTTGTTCAAGAAATTCCATTCAGAATGGAAATGGCTCAAACGGTCAGACTATTGAACTTCATGATAACGCTAGACCTCAAAGACGAGTACTCCCAGATCCCAATCCGTCAGTCATCAAGGAAGTACCTTCAACAACAGGATATACCAATTCAAAGTTATTTGCTTTGGCCTGTCCACAGCACCTCAGGTCTTCACTCAGTTTTTGTCCCTGGTGTTAACCTGGGTCACAAGAAAGGCATTTGTGTACTTCGATATTATTATTATTATTACTATCCAAGCTACAACCCTAGTTGGAAAAGCGAGATGCTATAATCCCAAGGGCTCCAATAGGGAAAAATAGCCCAGTGAGGAAAGGAAATAAGGAAATAAATAAATGATGAGAACAAATTAACCATAAATCATTCTAAAAACAGTAACAACGTCAAAACAGATAGCCATATATGAACTATAAAAAGACTTATGTCAGCCTGTTCAGCATAAAAACATTTGCTGCAACTTTGAACTTTTGAAGTTCTACTGATTCAACTACCCGATTAGGAAGATCATTCCACAACTTGATCACAGCTAGAATAAAACTTCTAGAATACTGTGTAGTATTGAGTCTCATGCTGGAGAAGGCCTGGCTATTAGAATTAACTGCCTGCCTAGCATTACGAACAGGATGGAATTGTCCAGGAAGATCTAAATGTAAAGGATGGTCAGAGTTATGAAAAATCTTCTGCAACATGCTTAATGAACTAATTGAACGATGTTGCCAAAGATTAATATCTAGATCAGGAATAAGAAAATTAATAGACCATAAGTTTCTGTCCAACATACTAAGATGAGAATCAGCAGCTGAAGACCAGATAGGAGAACAATACTCGAAACAAGGTAGAATGAAAGAATTAAAACACTTCTTCAGAATAGAACTGATCACCGAAAATCTTGAAAGACTTTTTCAATAAGCCAATTTTTGGGGGCAATTGAAGAAGACACAGACCTAATGTGTTTCTCAAAAGTAAATTTGCTGTCGAGAATAACACCTAAAATTTGAAGAGTCATACAAAAGTTAAAAAAATTTTATCAATACTGAGATCCGGATGTTGAGGAGCTATTTTCCTTGATGTACTTACAATCATACTTTGAGTTTTGTTAGGATTCAACTTCATACCCCATAATTTGGGCCATGCACTAATTTTAGCTTGATCTCTATTGAGGGATTCAGCAATCCCAGATCTACATTCAGGGGATGGAATTGATGCAAAGAGAGTAGCATCATCTGCATATGCAACAAGCTTGTTTCTAGACCAAACCACATGTCATGTGTATATAGTATGAAAAGTAATGGGCCAAGAACACTACCCTGAGGAACACCAGCTATCACATTCCTATACTCACTATGGTGCCCATCAACAACAACTCTGAGATCTATTACTTAAAAAATCAATAATAATGCTAAGAAACGACCTACCCACTTCCAACTGTTTTGAGTGTGAAAACAAGGGCCTCATGATTAACACAGTCAAAGGCAGCACTAAAATCAAGGCCAATCATACAAACTTCCTGACCACAATCAAGTGATTTCTGTACACCATTGGAGATTGTAAGAAGGGCATCACATGCTCCAAGGCCTTTATGAAAACCAATTGGGTGGTAATCAGTTGGACTTGAGCTACTGCAAACACATTTACATAAAGGAGTAACATTACCAATTCTCCAGCAAGTGCTAGAAGCTCCTCTTCTTGCTAACTTGCGCAAAATAACAGATAACTTTGGAGCTAAGAAATTTGCAGTCTTTATAAAAAACAAAGGAAAAATACCATTTGGGTCTACACCTCCATAAGCATCAAGGTCCATCAACAGAGCTTTAATTTTATGAGATCAAAAAGCTAAACTAGTTAGTTTAGCTTCAGGAAAACAAGATTGAGGAAGTTCAAGTTTTTCATTACTCTGTTTAGTGTCAAAAACATCAGCCAAAAGGGTTGCCTTTTCCTTTGGATAGCAGTGACTGAGCCATCTGGTTTAAGTAAAGGAGGAACTGTTACATCTAAACCAAAGAGTGCCTATTTAAGTGTAGACCACCATTTATGTTCCTGAGTTGTACCAGAAAGGGTTTCTTTTATGGTTAAATTGTATTTCTTTTCAGTTGAGGCATAAACCCTCTGAGCAAAGGCTCTAAGCTGAGTATAGTTATTCCTGGTCAAATGTGATTTGTTACATTTTTGAAGACGATAGGCCTCCTGCTTCTCCAAATAAGCACGTCTACAATCATCATTGAACCACGGTTTGTCCTTCACTCGATACCATAGCATACGAGAAGGGATACGCCTATCAATTATGTTGAATAGATTGTCATTTAAAGGGACAACAGGATCAACGCTACTATATAATTGTGAACAATTCAAGCACAAAAGATCATGCAAAATCCCATTACAGTCCGCTTGAGACGTTTGGCTGATTCTAGCAGACTCGATGGAGATCCCCTATGTAGAGACAAACTGCTTGAGTTTAGCATGATCTTTGGATTGTGGTAAATCATGAGAAGTTCTCTCCGCTCCCTACCCAGAACCTGGTATATCTCGGAATGAGTTTTGACAGAAAAGCGACTGAAACAGGCAACCAACCCATTTCTAATACAAGACAAGCTACAAACTCATCAGTGGCAAAAGCTACTGAGGTACCTGTCCTTGTTATAGAGGCTGGTGCCCAACAGTCGTCTTTGTATGCATTCTCTCCAGAGGCAACTGAAAACTTTTTGGTCTCGGCACAAAGACCCTCCGAACTTCTGGTTTCTGGTAGGATTAGAGCAAAAGAGAGACCTGATTTTGTGAGTGTCAGGCACCAACCTCTTCAGGGGAGTGGAAATTCTCTCTCTTCCCCTGCAATTGATGGTCCAGGAAGACTCAGATGGTTGGTTCCAAGTGGTCTTTGAATTATCAGATAGCCAAAAAAGTCCTGAGTTTATGGGGTTCTCCAACAATTGACCTCTTCGCAACGACCCTCAACCAGAAACTTTCGGTGTAATGCTTTCCAGTACCAGATCCCCAGGCCATCTGGCAGGATGCCTTTCAGTATCAGTGGAACAGGTTGGATATTTAGGTGTTTCCCCAGTTCTGCCTAGTAAGACAACTCATAAACAAAGTAAGGGCATCGCAAGATCTCTCGATGACCCTCATAACTCTGGTGTGGCAGCATGCAAAATGGTTTCCAGACCTTTTACATCTGCTCACAGAAGCTCCAAGAGAGCTACCACTTCTACCCGAGCTATTCGAACAACTGCATGCAAGAGGATTCCACAAAGCCTTAGCTTTGCTGTGACTTCACACCTGGAAGTTATCCAGCATCTCTCGAAGAGAGTCTTTTCACAACCAGTTGCGAAAAGGATGTCTGAATACCTCCGGGACTCGTCTGCCTCTGTATACCAGGCAAAAGTGGTCTATTTTTTAGGGGTGATGTCATGGAAGAAGTATCGCTCCTCTTGAACCACTATCTCTGTGATAGTGAAGTTGCTTCTATACCTCAGGGAGGAAAACTCTGCTTGATCTCGGAGATAAAAAACTATCGCTCAGCCTTGAGCCTCGTCTTTAGATTGAAAGAAGTTAGCATTTCCTCCTCGACGGAATTGTTTCTCCTCATATGGAGCTTTGAGCGCTCTTGCCCTCAGTCAGAAGTTAGACTTCTTCCTTAGTATGTAGTACATGTTCTATGAGCACAAAAAGGAGCACCTTATGAACCATTATGTCAGTCATTAGACTGTGATTAAACAATAAAAATGCTTTTTGTCCTATCCCTGGCTTCTGCAAAGAAAGCCAGCTAGCTATATTGTCTACCTTATGACATTGTCCTTCAAATGGATGCCGGCAGGTAACACTCAGCTTCGTCCCTGAGTTTATTGCTAAGACTCAAAATCCAGCAATAGCAGGTCTTAGATTTTGCCCCTTTCGCATTGAGAGTCTATGTTTTGTAACAGATGACCCAAATCAACTGTTATTATGCCTATTAGGGCACTGAGGTCTTATCTCAATAGAACAATGGAGCTCACCCACAGAATAAGACTTTTTGTCAGCATAGGCAGGGTCAAGAGGAAAATGATATGCAATAGTATCTCTGCGTGGGTTAGGCAAGAGACAGAGAGCTCATGTTCCAGACTCTAATCTTTATAAGCACACCCCTGGTATTCAAAAAGAACTCTGTGGCACAGGTATTCCAAGCGGGTGTGTGGAAGCGTCAAACGTCCTTAACAGCCTGCAAGACGTAACCCATAGGAGCCTGGATGCTTTCTCCATAGGTCCTGTGGTGGCTGCACAAAACATGGTCGCAAACACCTCGGCTCCCTTGTAGGACAAGTAGCAGTTAGATGAGGCCAGATGTTACCCGGTATAAGACTAGAATGAATTTATGAGTGACTGGACTTTTCGTCTTATTTAACCCTCTCTTGTGGTGCAGCAACTGCAGAGCTCTGCAAGCTGACCTCCTCTAACTGCAGGTGGGTACCATTGTCCCTTGTGCAACCTGATATATGCATATATACAGTATTTGCTATGTCCTCGATATCCCTGTGAGGTGGAATCGAGTAATGTCTAGGTTAAGTGTTGAGTTTACTCTAAATATTACCTTACCTGGTTAAGTCATATTGCTGAGTTCTCACACATTCACTGGATTTCCCAGGGCATTAAATCTCTTACACATGAGGAGAATTAGTGAGGTTGCCAGTTGATTTTAGGATATCCAGCCACCTAAGGGTAAGTCTCCACGGTAAAGAGCGAAAGTATTTATATTGGTGTTGGAATAAATGAAAAATTTTGAAATAATTTGTACTTTTCCTTACTATACCAACCTTGATATCTTTACACATACCTGACTCGCCATCACCTAACCCACGGGAAAGTCCTGCCTACAATGCAAAAAGTGACGTTACTCAACCGGTGAGTGGGTGAGCAGGACGACTAGTCTACCCCTACTACTACTACTACTACTACTACTATCTCGCACTAACTAACTAGTTATACCATGCCAAAAAGTCTTTTGGCTAGTTTTCAGCATTCTCTGAAGTAATATCCACAATAAAGAATTCAAGGTTTGTATAGTTACGAAAAATACAGATTATTTCCAAATTTGTCATTATATTCTGGTCTTATTTAGGGCTGCTAATATGGGGTTGCCCTGGCATTAGAGGTCATTCTTGTAAAACCCTTTTGTCGGCTCGGGAGATTGATCATTATTCCCTTTGCCCGTCATACAGATGACCCTCCTACACTCGGTCATCTATCAGCAGAGAGTGTCGTGAATAGCCATTCTCCCAGTTGAAGCGGTATAGTAGGCAACCGAATAAGAAGTCTTAATGGGTTTCTTCTCCCTCGGGATTATCCTCAAGGTTGAAGAAGTCCCAACTTCTTACTCCGGTGCCTATTCCACGACTTGCTGACTGCTCATTCTGTCTCCTCTGGAGAAGGAACAAGTAAAAGTAATGACAGTGTGATCCCCGGATAAGCTTCAGGTGCAGAAGGCCACGTCGCTTCCACTAGCGAAATGGCAACACCCACATCCGAAGGGTGTCTACCTCTTTTGACGCCATGCGTTAACTTTGACCTTCTTTGGGGATTTCAGGTTCTCCCTCAAAGGAATGGCTGTTGGAGGTGCTGAAGCTTGGGGCACTGTGTGACCACACGTCTGCCTCTGTGTGGGTTGGTCACGGCCTTCCCCCCAGCCTTTGGAGTGACATTTCCTCCAGAAGGTTGCGTGCCCCAGGCTGAAGCGTCCTCCGCAACTTCTCGCCCACCTGAGGAGTTGCTGGCAGGGTCTCCCTGCAGTCCAAGCCAGGCTTGATATCCCCCTGAGGTGAACATGCCAGCTGAACTTGTTCAGCATATTCTGTGCACTGAGTGACCTGAGCTTGCAAAGTGTCTTAGTAAGAGAAATGCACTGCTCTTCCATCCTCCAAGGTAGGTTGCCCTTCTCGCTGATGCGAAAGGCCTTCCTCTCTTGAGTGGTCCTCCCTTGAGTATCTCTCAAGCGGGCATTAGTCACGTTTATTCCTCGCTTCCGCTCTTCAGAGTTAAGCTCTTCGTAGTATCCCAATGGTGGCGGCCGTGACTGCTTGTAGTCTCAGCCTCTCGCCATTGTGCCCTAGGAGTCTCGACGAGCCTTGCGAGGCATGATCTTTTGGGGTCATTACCTCAGGAGTATACCCTTTACATGATAGAGCCTGCTTGTTCTGACATTCAAGATTGATGGCAGCGAGCATTCGCAGACAATCCCCTTCGGCCTTGCTCACTTCCATGTGAGTGCGTACCTCTTCCTGTAGGAATATGCAATACAGCTTGTCAACTTCCTGCAGGTTCCCTAATGATTGTTCGGACCCCAGTCCACGCTGCTATGGCTTGCAGATAAACAGGCCCTAGTTAGGTGGGAAAGTCTTGTGTGTTGTCACGCGGTAGCCCACTACTCGCTGGCGAGGTGGGTGGCGAGCTCCTGCAACTGACAAAGGTCTGCTAGGTTCGCTGGCTGCATGCGCTACCCTGGTGACCCGCATATGTACTTTTGTTTGCTCGCCAAGAGAGGCAATTGCTCATCATCGGTACATTGATGAGCATTCTCCTGTGGGGGTTCATGCGGCCATCCCTTCATTTCCGAAGGACGAGCCAGGATTCCAAGAACTCATTAAGGCTGTAAGACAAGTTGTTAGGAAACCAGTTCCAGCTCCACCATCACACGCATTTTTTAGGCCAATACCTATCCCTCTCTTGGTGTCAGGATCTCATGGTCGTTCCAATCCATCTACGGATCCCAGAGGTAGGAGTACTGCCTCAAGGCTTGCTCCTCCTCCTGCTGTGACTTACACTCTCCTTCTCCTCCCAAGAAGGTGTCCAGGTACCAGAGAGATTTAGACTCCCAATGCCTCCCATCCCGGTTAAGCCGATCAAAAATAGTAGAGGAAACACACAAAAGAGACCTTCTCCAGGGGATACCCATCACCCAAGGACAAGTAGCTCATTCACAGACAGTTACCAGCTTTCCCCAGTAGAGTTTGTAACAACAGAGCCAGCTGCTCCACTCCCAGAGCCTACGTTGCTCCCGGTGAATCTTACTCAGGCCTTGCTACCCGTGGAAGTGCCTTGGAAGGAGATTCCATCTCTACTCCCCTCCTTTGCAGCCAATCCCCAGGACTCTTCCTGAGAACTGGGCCTCGAAAGGTTTCAGAGCTTTAGGTCAGTAGAAGGGTGTTCTTGGTTTGGTTCCAGCTTTGGTATTACTTGCAGCACAGAACCTCTCCTCTAGGTCTCAGAGCCCTGCTAGGGACCCCATTGACAAACCTGACCCAGGCCAGGCTCCTATGGGTGTGATTTTGGGTCTGGATGAGTAGCAAGCCGACATTTCGGACCACTCTGACGACATGTTGCCAATGACTACTAGTCCTATGGCTACAGCATGAGAGCAACTAGAGTTATGCAGGTCTTGGCCTGCATAAGGAAGATCAATAATCTGGGCAACCCATCCTATTCCCCCCAAAAGGGAAAAGACACAGTCTTGGACTTCTTCTGCTAAGCCACCAGAACCGGATACACCAGGAATGCGTTACCCTAGTCTAGGATGGGGAAAAATCCTTGGAAGAAGGTCTTCTCCCAAGTTGCTGGGACATCGAACTCTCTAAGAGCAGGGAATTCATCGCACCTACTTTCTCCTCCGTTTGTATGACAGAGGAAGTACTACAAGACCCTGGAGGATTATCTTCTCCATTGCCTTTATATCCAGCAATTCTGGCTCTCACCCACAATGTCACTCTCGATAAGTTGGCAGCACAATAGGTGACGTTCTTGGCGGGAGAGGCCATGAATGTGAATCGACTATTGGTCTGGTTTGGTAGGCTACCTGATCGCCAAGGAAGAGTTGGCTTACTCAGAGAAGCGGAAAGCAATGAACACCTTGCTTTCAGGAGTGAGGGCTGTTGAGTTCCTTGTCCATAATCTGGGCAACCACTGAATGAACTAGATCTTGAGAAGGCTTGACTCTATTATCTCAAGATTACAGAAGCAGGTGCAAACGGGAGAGGCATTCAAGTTACGCAACTAGAGGCGACAGGAGGGAGTCCCTCCTATATGCTCTCAAGCTCCCTAAACCTTTTGTTTTCCACAGATCCTCGCCCATCTGAGGATTTGCAGTGTGGCTCTTGTCAGAATACCTCCCCAATTTCCTCTCCCCTCGTGGTCAGAGTGCTCACTGAGCTTACTCAGCGCAAGGAAGATCTTGGTCATCTTCTCCTTTTTGAGCTTACTGTCCCTCCGGGGTTTTATGCCAGACACCCTCGTAAGTGTGTGATGCTTTCATCGCCTGGGAGGCCACCTACCCAGGATGCTCAGAAGCGCCAGCGCTTTTTAGCTCTTTCAAGCTGAGCTCGCAGGTGATCCTTGCAATCTCTCTGCACCCCAGTGCGTGCCTAACCTTGCTCCTGTGATCTCACAAGATTCTTTTAGTCTCCAACCTGCACAGTTACCTGTAGTAGCTTACCAGGCAGGCTGTGCCAGTTAGAGCTCACACACAGCTGAGTGCAATCTACCTCGTCAAGTAGCTTACGAGATACAATCAAAAGCACATTTCAACTGTTTTCCTTTTGTGAGCCGCGATCACTTACAGATAGCTTTGTAACCCCTAGTGACAAGTGATTGTTCATGATCACCTGTCTCTATGCTAGGAGGAGTTCGCCCAAACCAGGTCGGGAGCTCTGGGCTTCTTAGCCGTGACATATCTATCTGACCCCAAGAAGCATCGTCTGTTTAAGAATATCGTTCTCACAGACACGAGAGCCATGACATTCGTACCTCACACCGTGGAGATTTACTAGGATAATTAAACCTTGAAGAGGTGTGACACTATCATTTTCAGGTTCCAGAAAAAGGAGCTGAAAAGATACGCTCTTCTTTGTAACTTCTTGGTTAAGACCTTGTCCTTGTTTTATTTCGAGGACATGGAGGCTGTTACGAAGAAATAGAAGAGAGTTAGCCAGTACTTCCTAATTCATCGGGCCATAACATCCCAACCTGACTCCTTGGCACCTGTAATGCCTAGAGCTTCTCCTGTGGAGAGGCAAGCTCACAGGTCTGCTAAGGATACTTTAAGGCACATCACTGTCTAGAAGTCTATCCCTTTTAGGCTGCCTTTTAGAACAAGAAGCAGAAAGGATGAGGGAAAGCTGGTGGACTCGGTTAAAGTTCTTCTATGGGGCCCTTCTTCCTGGTATACCACCAGTGGGAAGATGGCTGCAACTGGAGTGGCAGCAGTGGTAACATCATGTGCCGAACCTTGGACGACCACTGTCCTTCACAACTTCTCCCTTCCCCTGATTCGTCCTTTGCTACAAGCAGAAGTTCAGACCATAATGTATAAGGCCGCTTTCCAGGAGGTCATTGACTAATCCACAGGCTTCATCAGTCGACTCTTTCTTATAGAAAAGTTGTTTGGAGACTGGAGACCAGTTAAAGACCTCTCGGACTTACGTTTGTCTGTCAAACTCGATTGAAGATAGAGTCTGTAACAACGATCAGACAAGTTGTAAGACTAAAAGACTTGATGATCACGTTTGATAAAAGAGTACTTCCAGATAATCATGTTTGATAAAAGCGTACTTCCAGATAATCACGTTTGATAAAAGCGTACTTCTAGATAATCCATCCATCATCAAGGAAGTACCTAAGTTTCAGTCTGAGCGGAAAGTTATGCCAGTTCTGAGTGCTGTGCTTCGGTCTGTCAACTGAGTTTTCACTCTGGTCTTGGTTTGGGTACACACCAACTGCATTCGTCCCCTTTGCCATCTAGACGATTGCTTAATTCTGGCATAGTCGGTGTAGACCCTTCTCCAATGTTAAGCCATGCTTCTCAAGTTTTGTTGTGATCTGGGGATCATGGGAAACTGAGAAAAGTTCTCTCAAGAGCCCAAACAGAACCTAGTATATCGGGGTATGCAGATAGACACGCTATGAGGGAATGCCCGTCAAAGAAAAAAATTGTAGGATTCAAGGAAGTGACTCGCCAGTTCTTGGTGCAAAGCTCGCTTCAAGCTCATCTGTGGCAGTGCCAGTTGGGTTACTTGACCTCGTTAGAGCGCCTAGTGCCCAACAGTCACCTTTGCATGCGGTCACTTTAGTGGCAGCTGAGGACCTTTTGGCCTCAAGCAGGGATCCTCTCGGGATACTTATTCCAATGGGATCAGAGCAAAAGAAAGACTTGAGTTGGTGGATCTCAGATAAAAACGTTCTCAGAAGGGTAGATTTTTCTCCCTCTCCCGAATTGATGCTCGGCATGGATGCATCAAAATAGGGTTGGGGTGCTCAAATCCTACAACACATGGCCTCCGGGCTGTGATCTGAGTTAGATTTGTAATGCCACATAAACCTCCTGGAGTTGAAAGCAACTTACCTTGCTCTTCAACATTTCCAACAGCTTCAGGTCACTCGTTAGTAATGATGAGTGACAACACGACTAGTGGTGTATCTAAAAAAGCAGGGAGGTACTATTTCAGCGGAACCCTGCTAACTAGCCTTAGAAATCTTACGATGGAAAGAAGATAATGCAATCTCTGTCAGCCCAGTTCATATACATTAAAAGGAATGTCTTGGTAAACAAGCTGAGCAGGGAGACTAAGATATTGGTTCCGAGTGGTCTATGGATCCTCGTATAGCGATGATGACTTTGTGAGATTTGCTAACGATAGACATGTTCATAACATTCGTAAACTGGAAGCTTCCAGTGTACTGGCAAGTACTGGACCCACAGACAGTATTTCAGGAGGCCTTCCAACACTCCGAACACAATTGGAACCATCGGGACGTTTATACGTTGCACGTTCTGCCTAATGAGGAAACTCCTCAACCGAGTTATGATCATCAACCAGCCTATCCATGACCTTGATATCTCTGCTATGGCAACATGCAGAATAGTTCCCAGACCTTATACTGCTGCTGATGGAGGCTCTGAGGGAGCTGTATCTCCTTCATGACTTGCTACACCAACTACATACCCAGATTTACCATCAGGCACTTGAATTCCTACGACTTCATGCCTGGAGGTTATCCAGCATCTCCTCACTGAGAGTTTTCGCAACCAGTGTCAAAACAGATGTAGGGTTACCTCAGGAGGTCTTCAGCCTCAGTCTACAAGGCAAAGGGGGTGATTTTTTGGCGTGGAAGGGGTACGTCTCCACTGGGAGCCACTATACCCCTAATTGCTCAATTTTTACTTTATTTCCAAGAGGAAAAACTCTGCTCTGTCTTAGTGGTAAAAGGCTATCACTTGGTCTTGAGGTAAATGTTTAGACTGAAAGGGGTTGATATTTCCTCTTTGGTAGAGCTGTCAATGGTCATATAGTATTTTGAACAGGCTTGTCCTCAGTCAGAAGTAAGACCACCTCCATGGAACGTTGTGAAAGCTCTTCGTTCCCTGAAAGGACACTTACGAGCCATTACATCATGCTTCTAACCATGATTAATGTTAAAAATGTCTCTTTTCCATGCTTTAGTCTCTGCCAAGAGAGTTAGCAAGTTACATGGTCTCTCCTATGTTGTCACCCATTCGAGGGGATGGGCACAGGTTATGTTCAGTTTCATTCCTGAGTTCATTACTAGACTCAAAATATGACGGTTTCTGATGCTAGGTTCTGTTCCTTCTAGATTTTAAGTCTTCGGGGAAGTAACTGATGATCCTTATCAACTGCTTCTGTGTCTTGTGAGAGCACTGAGGTGCTACTTGAATCAAACGTGAAGAGCTCACCCACAGATCAAGCATCTGTTTTGTCAGTTGGGGCAAGACCAAGAAGAGGTTGACGAGGAACACCATTTCTTCATGGATCAGGCTGGTCATTGACCATATCATCAATCCCTCCCCTCCATGACAGCAATGTGTACAACCCAGAGCTCGAAATGTCAGGGGCATAAGTACATCCCTAGCATTCTCTGTGATGCAGGTACTTCGAGCAGGGGTGTGGAGGAAACAAACAACCCTTCACTGCCCACTACCTGCCCACTACCTGTAAAACATGACACACAGGTCCTGATACAATTTTTATTTAACCTGTGATAGCTCTTCACAGGACTGTTAGCAATCGTTTGAGGGCAGAGTTACTGTGTTAGTCTAAGATGAAGGAGAAAGGAGTGACTGGCCTTTTCTTTTCTTCATCTTTCTCTCTTTTGGGGTATAGCATCTGAAAACCCTGTTGGCTAAAACACTTTCAACTCCAGGTAAGCTCTATATTGCTTGTAGCTACGGTGTATATCTATATATTCCCTGTTGTCTCCCCAATCTCCTTACAAGGGAGAGTTTGGGATGTTGACTGTGTATATTCACAAACCTGTTGTTTATACAGGTACAGTACATAGCCAATCATAAACATAGTTATGTTCTTACAATCATTTCACTGTCTCATGAGCCATCAATCTGTTAGTAATGACAGGCCACTGGTTTACGAAGTGTCAGGCTGAAGACTAAATGCCCTATGCAATAATGCCTCTAGATACAAAATTAATTTGTTCCGGAGTGGCTTTGATATCTAGATTTTTGTAAAACGAGTCACGTTTTTCATGTAAATCGCATAATTCGTTCCAAGCCTTACAAAAACGCTACATTAAATTTTGTAATAAGGCTAAATAACCACAATAAAATGCAACCATTTGGATCATTCAATACCTAACCTAACCATTATTACCTGTAAGTGAAGTATTGTTAGGACATATACTAATGCAATAATAAATGTAAAATAAAAAAAATGTGGAACCCTACCTTTCAAGTGAGACGATGTCCGGAAGCGAAAGTCGCAGCAGAGGAGGACAAACAGCAGAAAACGTTAACACTTAGCTTTACAAAACACATTAACAAATGGCATAAAAAATTAACACAACTTTACAAAAAACATGAGATTAAATTTCTTTTAATTTTGCCTTTTTCTAATTTTTTTTATTTCTTTTACTTTACGTTTTGTACTTTCTAAATTTCATCAATTTCATCATCACTTCCTGTTTTCTGTTTGTTTGGAACACTTTGAGCTTCGTCTTAGCCTACTAAAGGCCTCTTTAAAAAATAACTATCCAAGGAAGCTTGTTTCTGCTTGCTTCTTAAAATATTCCTGAAACAACTCAGGCAAACGTCATTAAACTGTGCAACCAGACGTCCTGTGTAAGCATTTTCGGGGTGTGTCTTTTCTACAAAAGTTTGCAGCTGGAGCCCGCATAATTTCTGCTATTGTCATAGGGTCCTCCTCCTCCTCCTCGCCGCTAGAAAACTGTTCATGAACGACATTCACTTGCATGGCCTCCAACCCCTTCAGGTCATCCGTCGTAAAGCTCCTCGAGAAGGTCATTAATGTCATCCTCATCAACAATCAGCCTCATGGACTGCACGAGTTTAACAATCTTATCAACCTCAGGTTGCGCAACAGGTTCAGGATTGTCAAATTTTTCAGCTTCAGCCTCGGCTTCAGTTAGGCCTACTTAGAAGCTCTCAGTCTCGTGTGGAGACGACAGCAGGCCACAGCTTCTTCCACGAAGAGTTCGAGGTGCGTCTCGAAACATCGTGCCAAGCTTGATTGATGAGTCGGATTGAAATGCTCTTTCCAAAATTCACACGGGGTGAGACGTGTTATCGTTGATTTTGAAGAGATGTTTTGTACTGATCTTCTTGAAGTTAGAAATCACTTGCCGGTCCATGGGCTTCAGGAAAGGGGAGGTGTTAGGCGGAAGATAGACCACCTTGATGAAAGAATACCTCGCTAGGATATCTTCCTCAAGGCCTGGAGGGTGAGCAGGGGCATTGTCCAACACCAGCAGACATTTCAGAGTGAGGCGCTTCTCTTCCAAATATATTTTCACAGTCGAACCGAAACAGAGATTACCCACTCGGTGAACAAGTCTTACTACCCAGGCTTTTGCATTGGCTCTCCACATCACCAGAAGCTTTCCCTTTAGCGCTTTGTGGGCCTTGGAGGTTTGAGGAGTCTCTGAGTGGTATACTAGCAGGCGCTTCACCTTACAATCCCCACTGGCATTTACACAGAGTGCAAGGGAAAGCCTGTCCTACATAGGCTTATGCCCTGGTTGCTACTTCTCTTCCGCCGTGGGGTTGGTCCGATGTGGCATTTTTTCCAGAAAAGCCCAGTTTGTCACAGATGAAGACTTGTAGGGGACTGTAATCTTCCCGGAGAGCCAGCTTGTCAGATTTCTTAACAAAGGCATCGGACGCTTTCGTGTCTGAGCAGGCAGCCTCCCCATGCCGCACCACCGAATGAATGCCAGACCATCTCTTGAATTTTTCCAACCACCCCCAAGAAACCTTGAATTCTGGAAGTGTCTGTTTCGACGTACATTTTCCTGCGTCCTCTTCACCCTGAGCTCTCATGAAATCACCAAAAATGGTGCTGGCCTTATGGCAGATTGCTGTCTCGGTGATTGTGTCTCCACCAATTCCCTTGTCCTTAATCCAAAAGAGAAGCAATATCTCCATCTCATCATGAACATGGTTCCTCTTGCTGGAGAAAACAGTCACGCCCATAGAAGGTGTTGCTGCTTTGATGGCTTCCTTATGTTTAAGGATGGTGCCTATTGTCGACGGATTTTGGCCATATTCCTTAGCGATCACACTTAACCACATGTTGATTATTTCCAGCTTTGTCTCCTTAGAAAGTATCCTCTTCTATTCCTTAACATTAGCAACATTCTTGGGACCCTTGGCTAATAACATACGAGTTGAATAACGCAACACGATACTGTATTATACAGTAACTAAAGGCAGGAAAGCGAAATCACCAACACAAATTCAATGTGAATGATAGCGCTGGCAAAATGAAATGGTCGAGGAATGCCGATACAGATGCATTATGGGATAGATGCTGACCAATAGGAGAGCAGATTTTTATGACAGTAACTAGTATCAGAGTAGGAAGATAATGGGAGGGTGGCAAGTTTACGGTTTGGAGGCATGCAAATTTTGAAATTATTCTCAGCGGCCGGGTGAATATCATACCGTATCTCATTTAGTATCATGAAATTTTTTATGCTATTTGAGGCGAAAAAATCTTCGCATCTCGTTTCATGACATGAATTTTTTGTATCAAGAGGTACTGTATCACTGTGTAAAGAACATAAGGTTTGTATTTTCTGTAGCAGCAAATGACAAATTTGGAAGTAATTTGTATTTTTCCTAACAATGCAAACCTGTACTTCTTTACACATACTTTAACCACCATCACCTAACCCCCTTTGTGCAATCAAAGTGAAGAAGGTATGAGTGACGGGGAATTGGCGGTGCTTCTCCCTGCTACCCCTGGTAACAACCAGAATGGTTGTTGACACCTCATTAAAAGTTTTACAGCCATATGCCAGCATACGCTGTTATCTTCTATGTAAAGAACGACAGGTTTGTATTGTTAGAAAAAATACAAATGACTTCCAAATTGGTCATTACCAGCTCAGCAGTAACCCTATTTTATAAAATAGAATGTTACAAGCTATAAGGAAGTCTGCAAGTCATCAATGGCATTCAGGAATTTAGATGGTTTAAGTATTCATGAGAAAACAATGGGGGCTTCGTTACCATATACCATACTGTAGTTCTTGTCCTAATTTCAAGTTATTAATGTGAATTGTTCAAGGAGGCATCAAGTTGGTAATACAGTAATGCGTATGATCAGTAGATTTAAATTCATGATAGTTTGGTATTTTTTGCTAGGTATTTTATTATAGCTGTTTGTTCCTATCCAAATATAAACCAATGTCCTTTAATGAGAGCTCAGGTGTGAAGCACTAAGATTTTATTAAAGGGCTGAGGTTTGTATAGTTATGGAAAATAAAAATTACTTTTAAAATTTGTCATATTTCATGGATATGTCTTCCTCACAGGCTGTGCTTTGTTACTGGGTGTCCACCAACCTATTTTCCCTAGTACAAGTAGGGATTTTGAGAATCCCAGCTATACGAGATTCTTTAAACATCCCAAGACTGGTTGTTCACAAGCCAGAAACCTTACCCCAGAAGCCAAAGGGAATGGTTGAAGGTTTTAAGGAGTGTAAGTACAGTACCTAGGCTAGTGAATATTGGTGACAATTTTACAATGTAAGGTAAGTTTGAGGCAGAGCCTTTAGTGTTGCAGTCACCTCACAGCTGGAGATTTTGCTTGTATGTAATGTTTATTATTTTTATGAAACCACCTGGTGTTCATATTACTTCTACTTAAAGCTATGTCAACAGTACCCCAAAATAGAATTATTCCTACACAGATAGAAACCGTCATGTAATAGGAGTATGATTTCAGCTAAACTGGAAACTCGGTTGTTAAAAATTATAAGGTGTCAGTAATTACCGGTGGGGAGCCAGGTCCTGCCAGCTAATTGAGAAGCCGCTGTGAATTCAGTCACTGTGTAGTACTCTCAGTCTCTAAATTTTAGTCATTAGGGGTAATTCAAATTAAATGCAATCAGTTGTGTCACCCGGTGGGCCGGGAAGTCAGGGAAAACTCGCTGGTAAGAGACTGATGTCTCGCTAAAAAATCCTGAACTGCAGTTAGCAGTTAGGTTCCGACTTCTTTTAAGCCTCTGGTGGCATGGTTGGAAGCCACCAGGCCTTTCATTTGAAAGGGCTAGGGTTCGATCCCAAGTATGAGGTAGAAATTTATTTCTATTTAAGCACGATATTGTGTTGATTTTCATCCATCATTAGGGGTAATTAGAATAAAATGCTATAAATTGTCACCTGGTAGGCCAGGAAATTGGGGAAAACACGCTGGTAAGAGACTGATGTCTCACCAGGTAAATCCTGAACAGCAGTTAGCAGTTAGGTTCCTACTTCTTTTGAGCCTCTGGCGGCATGGTTGGAAGCGACCTAGCCTTTCATTTAGAGGGACTAGGGTTCGATCCCAAGTATGAGATAGAAATTTATTTCTATTTGAGCACAATATGCATATATAAACACTGGTACACCCTGAACTACGTCCTGACCAGAGCCAGAGACCGAGGAGACGTCCGCATCACCCGATCCATGCCCGGAGCGGACGACTGCTGGACGGACCACAGACTCCTCATCTCCCGACTCTCCGTGACAACCCTACGACCACCCAGAAGGGCACCTGACAGCGTACCACACCAACGCTTTGATTGTAGCAAGCTCCGCAACCCACAGGTGGCACAGAACTACAAGGAGGCCTGCGAACAACACCTCGCAGACCCCGCAGACCCCGTGGGTCAGGCCACTGTTGAGCACCACTGGACCACCCTCAGAAACGCCATGGCCCGTGCCGCGGAGGAAACACTAGGCTACACCACCAAGAAACGGCAGGATTGGTTCGATGAGAATGATGCTACCATCTCTCTTCTCATTGAAACCAAACGACAAGCACGCCTGACTTTGGAAAACCAACCAACAGCAGCTAACAAATATGCTCACAAGGTGGCTGAAGCTGGTTGCCAAAGAGGGATCCATGAACCCCAGAACACCTGGTGGCAAAGAAAAGCTGCAGAAATACAGAGTTTTGCTGACCAACGTGACCTGCGCAGCTTCTATGCAGCAACAAAGGAAATATTCGGTCCCACACGGTCATCAGTGGGCGGCCTGAAGGACGCGGATGGGGCCACGACCATCACCGACAGCGAGGGCATCCTGGCCAGGTGAAAGTCTCACTTTGAGAATCTCCTCAATGACCAAGCAGACACCCCAGATGATCTCCTGCGAATGACCCCGCAGCATCCCGTCCGTCACTGGATGGCACTACCACCCTCCATCCAGGACTTCAACAAGGCCCTGCAGCGCATAGAGCCCGGTAAAGCCCCAGGGCCAGACAACATCCCGTTGGAGCTCCTCACTCACGGTGGCCCCGGGCTGAGGAACCGTTTGATGCTCCTTATACTGAAAATATGGGAGACCAAGACCCTCCCCAGTGACTTCCGCGATGCAAACATCATCACCATCTTCAAGAAGGGAGACAGGGAGAACTGTAACAACTACTGGGGAATATCACTACTAAGCATCGGGAGTAAGATTTTCGCTCGGATGCTCCTTGACCGTCTCCTTATTCTCGCAGAAGACGTCCTGCCAGAGTCCCAGTGCGCCTTTCGACCTTCCCGCGGGACCATAGACATGATCTTCTGTGCATGACAACTACAAGAGAAGAGCCTCGAACAACAACAGCCCATAATGTTCATCTTTTGGGATTTGAAAAAGGCCTTCGACAAAGTACCTCGACCTGCCATGTGGGCTGTCCTCAAAAGATATGGCTGCCCACCCGATTTTGTCAAGCTGGTGCGTGCCCTCCATGACAGAATGGTTGGGAGAGTCTGCCACCAGAACTCTCTTTCAGACCCATTCCCCATCAACGGCGGCCTGAAGCAGGGCTGTGTTCTGGCCCCAACGTGTTTCTCGCTATACACCGCAGCAATGCTCAACGAGATTCCCCCAGACACACCCTCAGTCGATCTACGTTTCCGCATGGATGGAGGCGCTTTCAACCTTGCTAGACTCCGCGCCAGAACCAAGACCACCTTGTGTGCAGTGCGAGAACTGCAGTACAGTGAACCCTCGTTTATCGCGGTAGATAGGTTCCAGACGCGGGCGCGATAGGTGAAAATCCGCGAAGTAGTGACATCATATTTACCTATTTATTTAACATGTATATTCGGACTTTTAAAACCTTCCCTTGTACGTAGTACTGTTAACAAACCACCCTTTAATGTACAGAACACTTAATGCATGTACTACAGCACCCTAAACTAAAACAGGCACAAATATTAAAGGCGATTTTATATCATGCGTTTCCTAAACACCTAAAAAGCACGATAAAAAATGGCAACCAATGTTTTGTTTACGTTCATCTCTGATCATAATGAAGAAACAAACTCATTTAGTGTACACATATATGTATAGGTTAGTTTTTGCATCGATTATATTGATTATACAGTACTGTATGTTGATTTTTTATTACCAATGTTTTAGTTTACGTATTTTTCTTAGGACTTCCAAATGAAATGTTTTTCTTTATGACGCCGCCTGAAACGATGGCGTGTATGCTCAGTAAACAACCACGCTCAGAACAAACAAGGCATTTAACGCGCATGATGATAGTGATAAATAATGATACAGTACATACAGTATTTACAGTAAAAGCATTTACAAAATATGTTACCTTACAAATATAATTTATACAGTATTGTACGTAGCAAAGCAGGAAAACAATTTACGAGAGAGAGAGAGAGAGAGAGAGAGAGAGAGAGAGAGAGAGAGAGAGAGAGAGATATTGATTGTTTTACGTACGTAAATGTAAATTTTAAACAAAAAAAATATGATAGGTTACAACATGTAGACTTTTAAAACCTTCCCTTTAACTTAATGCATACAGTACGTACAGTAGTAAACTATAAAACAGGCACAAATACAGTTTTAGAATGTACAGTAAGAATATTAAAGTAAAAAATAAAGATTGTTACTGTACTCACCACGAAAGAAGTTGAAGAAAAACTTGAATGATGATGGCGATGAATTTGCTGCACAGTAGAAATGATGATGATGAAGCTGATGATGTGTTCTACTGTGCAGCCAGGTAGTATTTTACGTCTCTTCAGACGGAGGTGTCTTTTCCTGGGACACCTCTTCAACTTCTTCCTGGGAAACTTCTTCAATTTCTTCCGAAGGCGTACTAGCAGGAGGAACTGGCTCTTTTTTGCGAGGCTGGAAGAACATTGTGATCGGAAGTTGTTGCCGCTGCTTCTTTTTTCGATCCAAGAGCATTTTGTAGGGAGTCATGTCTTCATCGATCTTGTTGCAGAATTGCATCGAGCGAACCATATCCTCGTCCCACTCTTGCAACATTTCTTTCAACTCCTTCGCATGGTTGCAGGCCTTGGCAAGCCGTTCTAATGTTAAGCCCGTTTCTTCGACATTTTCTTGGGTCTCTTCCTGGGTATCACTCTCTTCTTCACTTGCCGATTTCGTCAGGTCTTCGAGGTCTGCGTCAGTTAGGGGCTGGGAATGGCAGTCCAACAACTCGTCGACGTCTTCAGTCGTCATGTCGCCAAACCCGTCACCTCCAATTATGGCAGCCAACTGCACAGATTTGCGTATTGCAGAGTGTTGGATTTCCGACGGAGTAAATCCCTTGTCGTCGTAAACAATATCGGGCCACAACTTCTTCCAGCTCGCATTCACGGTTGCAGGTTTCATCTCTTGAAGTGCCTTCTGAATATTCTGCAGGCACGTGGCTATGGTGTACTGCCGCCAGTACGCCTTCAAGTTAAAATCTTCATCTTGGGCAGCATCCACACACGCAACGAGGTCCGCCAAGGTGTTCTTCGTGTAGAGGGCCTTGAACGCCCTGATAACCCCCTGGTCCATCGGTTGAATTAATGACGTGGTGTTGGGTGGCAGGAACTCAACCTGAATGCCCTCATGCGACAGGTCAGTTGCGTGTCCACCAGCGTTATCCATAAGGAGAAGGATCTTGAATGGCAAGCCCTTCTCTAAGAGATATTTGCTGACTTGCGGGATAAAACACTGATGGAACCAGTTGGAGGTCAGCATCTTCGTAATCCATGCTTTTTTATTATGCATCCAGTACACGGGAAGGAGATTCTTATTTTTATTTTTCAAAGCGCGAGGATTTTTCGACTTATAAATAAGCCCCGGCTTTAACAAAAATCCAGCAGCATTGCCACACATCACGAGGGTAACGCGATCCTTGAATGCTTTAAAGCCAGAGGCTTTGGCTTCCTCTTTGAACAGGAAAGTTCGCGACGGCATTCTCTTCCAAAACAAGCCAGTCTCATCCATATTAAAGACTTATTCCGGCTTGTATCCACCTTCGGCGATAATATTCTTGAACGTCTGGTTCACGTAAGTTTCAGCAGTGGCAGTGTCAGCGGAAGCAGACTCCCCATGCAGGGAAACGCTTTTCAGGGCGAAGCGTTTCTGAAACTTCGCGAACCATCCTTTGCTGGCGGAAAAACGTTTCTGAGGCTGGGAATCAGTGGATGTCCCTGGTTGAGGATCATCTGCATCATCATCATCTTCAGCATGGTTGCCGTCGTCGTCTTTAGGTTCCTTTGCAGCAAAATTCTTATATAAGCTCAAAGCCTTTGTTTGGATGGTGTTCGTATCCAACGCTATGTTCTTCTTCCGGCAGTCGGCAATCCACACAGCTAAAGCACCTTCCATGCGTACGATCGTTTTATTACGCGTTGTAACGACTCGCTTCGCTGATCTGCTAAAGGTGATTGCAGCCGTCTTTCTAATGTTCGCCTCGTCCTTCTTGATATAGCGAACAGTAGATTCGTTGATGCCAAAATGGCGGCCGGCGGCCGCGTAACTTCTACCATCTTTTAACATGTCGAGAAGCGTAACCTTCTCAGCTATCGTCATCATCCTTCGGTGGCGTTTAGGCTCACTACCAGCCTTAAGAGAAGCAGAACGCTTGGGAGCCATTACAGTAGGATTTACAGTAACAAAAAGTTCAACTTAAAAAAGTCGCACACAGCACAGATTCACACACTTAAGAACGTCTACTCAGCGATACGCGGTAACAGAGAGTGGACGATCCAGCCCCGCGAGAACTTAGATGCTGCGGGTAGGAGATGCGGGCAAAACACCAATCACAGGCTAGATAACAAAACTTGAGTTCTGATTCGTCATCTATCAGCGCTTGAACCAATCACAACCCGTCTTACAGTACTATGATGCGTAGGTTACCTACTCATAGAAGATGCCCCGCTCATACCGAACGTACGTAGATTAAGTAAATACCGTAATAATAATAAATAATGATAATAATACTGTACAGTAATAATAATAATAATAATGATAATAATAATAACAATAATAATTTTATTAACAACAACAACAATAATAATAATAATAACAATAATAATAATACAGCTTTACGTACGCTATTTTACGCCTCTCTCTCTCTCTCTCTCTCTCTCTCTCTCTCTCTCTCTCTCTCTCTCTCTCTCTCTCTCTCTCTCTCTCTCGTACGCTTATTCGAAATGTGATTTTTGCAACAAAGAATATTATTGGATGCAGTACTACGTACGTATACATACAAAAGATTCATGGAAAAGAAGCACATCCATTACAGCACACCATTCTAATATGGTATGACTGCATCTGATTTGCGTTTCATGTTCGATTTAATTTTACTACGTACTGTATACAGTACTGAATTATCGTATGATCACATTCTTTTTTCGTGTTTTATTTCTTTCTGTGCTGAATTATATATCATATGTAATGCAATGAACAATCAGTAAGAACAGATATTACTAATTACAGTATTAATGGAATTACAGGTAACAAAATATCGTATTTGGTTGTCTTCAGATTTCGCGGTATTTTTGAATTTTCCGGAAAATCCGCGATATGTATATATATGGGTTATGGGAAAACCCCTCGAAGTGGTGAATCCGCGATTGTCGAACCGCGAAGTAGCGAGGGTTCACTGTATGCTGACGACAATGCCACCCCAGGTCAGACGGCAGAGGACCTGCAGTCGTAACCTGATGCATACAACTCTGCCTACGAACGATTTGGGATGCAAGTCAACACAGACAAAACCAAGACCCTCGTCCAACATCCACCAGGACTGATGCTCCCAAACTTCAATACCACAGTGAATGACCAACCGTTAAAACAGGTAGACCAGTTCTCCTACCTAGGGAGCATCCTAACATCAGCTCCCACAAGCAAAAAGGACGTGGAGAACAGGATCAGGGCAGCCCACTCCGCCTTTGTCCGACTCAACTGCCGCATATTTAACAACCACGCTCTGACAATGACCACCAAAATAATGGTGTTCAGGGCAGTAGTCCTCTCCACGCTCCTGTATGCATGTGAAACATGGACGCAATATAGAAACGACATTAAAACCCTAGAATGCTTCCAACAAATGAAACTGAGGCAGATCTTGAAAACCCCTGGGAGAGCCACACCACCAACATTGAAGTTTTAGAACGTGCCTCGCTGACCAGCGTGGAGGCCACCATCATCCCCCACCGCCTCTGCTGGATAGGACACGTGCATAGGATGGATCCATCTAGGCTCCCAAAGAAGATATTCTACGGAGAACTGACCCAGGGCACCAGACCACGAGGAGCCCCGAAAATGTGCTATAAAGATCAACTAAAGCGCACCCTGGCTCTAACTGACATTGATCCTTCCTCATGGGAAGAAACAGCCAGGGACAGGAAAACCTGGAGGAGTACAGTACACCATGGCACCGTGGACTTCGAGGAGAGGAGGAGACAAAATAAGGAGGCTAGGAGGAGAAGAAGGAGAGAGCGATTAGAACAGCCCCGCCCACCACCTACCCTCCCTTGTGAACACTGTCCGCGACTCTTCCACCACAGACTAGGACTTAACAGCCACATCAGACATAAGCACCCACCCCAAAGATAGGAGGCTGATGGCTAACGACAGAACCCAATACTCGGACACGAGTGGGCGCCGACGACGACGATATATATATACAGTATATATATATATATATATATATATATATATATATATATATATATATATATATATATATATATATATATATATATATATATATATATATATATATACACATACAGTATATACTGTGTATATATATATATATATATATATATATATATATATATATATATATATATATATATATATATATATATGCATATTGTGCTCAAATAGAAATAAATTTTTATCTCATACTTGGGATCGAACCCTAGTCCCTCTAAATGAAAGGCTAGGTCGCTTCCAACCATGCCGCCAGAGGCTCAAAAGAAGTAGGAACCTAACTGCTAACTGCTATTCAGGATTTACCTGGTGAGACATCAGTCTCTTACCAGCGAGTTTTCCCCAATTTCCTGGCCTACCAGGTGACACAATTTATAGCATTTTATTCTAATTACCCCTAATGATGGATGAAAATCAACACAATATCGTGCTTAAATAGAAATAAATTTCTACCTCATACTTGGGATCGAACCCTAGCCCTTTCAAATGAAAGGCCTGGTAACTTCCAACCATGCCACCAGAGGCTTAAAAGAAGTCGGAACCTAACTGCTAACTGCAGTTCAGGATTTACTTGGCGAGACATCAGTCAAGTCTTACCAGCGAGTTTTCCCTGACTTCCTGGCCCACCGGGTGACACAACTGATTGCATTTAATTTGAATTACTCCTAATGACTCAATTTGGATGAAAATCAGTACTATATCGTGCTCAAATAGAAATAAATTTCTACCTCGTACTTGGGATCGAATCCTAGCCCCTTCAAATAAAAGGCCAGGTCGCTTCCAACCATGCCTGCCCCCAGAGGCATATACATACATACATATATATACACATACATATATACACACACACACATATATATATATATATATATATATATATATATATATATATATATGTATGTATATATATGTATGTATGTATATATATGTATGCATGTATATATATATATATACGTGTGTGTATATATATATATATATATACTGTATATATATATATATGTGTGTGTGTATATATGTATGTATATATATATATATATGTATGTATATATATACATATATATATATATATATATATGACCCATGTAGACGGATAATGAGACGTCGGAATATGGGTTTTCTCCATTTATTGCAAAAGGTTCGTTCATAAGTACGCCGTACACAGCTACCCTCTCAGGTGAGGGACTTGTCAACTCGAGCACCCAAAGGCAACTAAACTCCCTTCGCTACCAAAATGCAATCTTTCTATAATAATATGCTGAGTTAAAGGTTTTTGTGGAATTCTCATTATTACTGTAGAGAGTTCATTTACCTTGATGTACAACACACATCTACATACATGAATTAGGACATTACTCCCCCCTCCTCAGTTCTGCACTCCGGGAGGAGGTGAGCACTCGCCCTCACTAGATTATGAATGATATATGTAGGACAGTCCAACCCGGAATAGGCATGGCGTGTACTAAACAGAAATGCAACATAAAATATATATATATATAGAAATTACCCAAACAAGAATAACACATTTTCCACAAAAAAAAAATAATTAAAAATGAAATATTGCATGAAAAAAAATGTACACATTATGGTATAAATAATTTCACTCATTTCTTCTTAAGACCTCTCTGCAACTAAAATACAGAATACCCAAAGTGAAAAAAAAAAAAATCATAACAACAATCTTACACAACCTCATTAATAGCCTCTCTATGGTTGTGGGCAGTACGGCCTTTTTGGGCGGGACAGGGGTAGGAACAGATATTCCTTCATCCCTCGATTTTACTTGTCCGGGTTTACGGCACAATTTTGCAACACAACTCACAACCACCGTTTCGCCATTTATTTAAATCATTACAAACTTGCATTTGCAACTTTCAACCAGTGGCCATTAGCCGTTTTCCCGAGAAATTCATTCATCATCCCGCCCTTTTCTTATAAAAATTAAGTATAAGGTATTCACATCTACACATTCTCTAACACTGCCGATCCTCAAGGCTGAACATTTAATCCCACAGCCACTTGTCATTCCGGAACGGAGCCGGCCCCAGCAACCAGGAATCATATAAATACCTGAATAATACAGCATACGCCTGACGGATCTCACCTGACCTAACCTCTGATTTTTTAGGTTTACTCAACAATGTTATACGTACTTCCACCCTCAGCAAAATTACCTCAACATTTTACGTATACATTAAGCATCAACATAAGAACACATTGTTATCA
Organism: Palaemon carinicauda; assembly: GCF_036898095.1. Classification (NCBI taxonomy): domain Eukaryota; kingdom Metazoa; phylum Arthropoda; class Malacostraca; order Decapoda; family Palaemonidae; genus Palaemon; species Palaemon carinicauda. The sequence goes on from NC_090731.1 coordinate 90,819,561, forward strand.
TTAAGTTTATTTAAAACACATCAAAAAAAGAAATGAGGTCTGTTCAAACAACAATAGCAAAGGAAAAAAAAAATTCTACTCATCAACTCGAGGAATGTCACGTATGCAGGGGGTAAGGAGGAACAACTGATGAAGTTCAGACACTGGGCCATTAATAATGCTCTGTGTCACAACTTTGTTAGATTTAACCATCTTTACTTGGTACGTACCCAAATACGCTGACTCTAGTTTGTGTTTCCTAGGTTGTAATCGTTTCAAATACACACGATCGCCCACAAATACTTCTACCGGTGCGATTTTGAACCGACCATCATACTTTGAGGTGTGTTTTTCATTAGCTCTTTTCAAAAACCTTTCCGTGGTGTTCATTACTTTACTCAATAGATTTAATAAATATGCACGGTATTGCTCAGTTGAAAAATTTGGCAATTGTTGCGAATTAATGAGTACCGTATATGGTAACACAGGATCCTGTCCATACACTAAAAAGAAAGGTGTGTCCCTGAGCAAAGCATTGTATGCAATGTTCAAAGCTATCTCAGCTGTAAGAAGCATGGCGGGCCAATGAAGGGGGTCATCAGCCACTAAGTAACGTAAAATTCGCACTACTGTACTTCCCTATTATGCGATTCCAATAAGCCATTTGCTAAAGGCCTAAATGCAGTCACTGAAAAGTGTTCAATTTTCATCAAGTCCATGACCGATTTCACCACTTTATTTATAAACTCAAGACCATTATCACTAGTCAGAATTTTCGGGCAACCAAACCTAGTAATGAAAGAGCACAGCGCCTTGGCTAATGAATTTGCCGATTTATCCAACATTGTGTAAGTATGAGTGTACCGAGTAAATGCATCCACAAATACACATATATACTTATGTTGTGTTAAACCAGTAGGAAATGGTCCTACCATATCCATATGCACTCTATAAAATTTAATAGGAATCGCAGGCCACTTTCTGGCTTCCGGTACAGTGTTTTTATATTCTTTGAAACAATTACAAGCATGACAACCTTTTATGTAATTCTCTATAGATTTTAACATTCCTAACCAAAAGAAGGATTCACGTGCTCTCTTTGATGTTCTATCAATCCCTAAATGCCCTGTATACGGACTTGCATGTACAATGTGGATGACTCAATTAATTAAAGAGGGAGGAAGAACTACCTGTGCACAAAATTCCCCTCCCCTCTTCTCGTAAGCACAATATAAGATATCATTTTCTATAAAAAAAATTCTCACGAGGCACATTTAGAAATAACGGATAACTCTCCGATTCCCCTTTAATCACTGCGCGCACTCTTTCCATCCATTCCTCTTTTTTCTGTCCCTCTTGGACTTCTTTTATGGCCCAACCTCCCAAGTCAATCAAACCTGCATCATCAGGGTAATTCATTCTAGACACCCCTAGTCATGTCCTCAGCCACCTACATATATTCACTTTCGCCGCTCATATCTCTCTCTCTCTCCCTCTCTCTCTCTCTCTCTCATCCCGTCTTCTGACTGCTTATCGGGAGAATTCACTTCCCGTTCTCTATTCTCTCTATTTTGATGGGATCTTCAGTATTTTGGTTACCTTCTTCGTTCCTCTTTTGTGCCCTAGTTGTTACTCCTATTACTGCATCTATAGAGAGAGCATCAGCTACCTTGTTAGCTTCACGTCCTATGTGGTGAAAACCCTTTATATTAAACTCCAACAATCTCTCAATCCATCTCGCTTGTTGAGAGGTCAAATTATTTTTATAATAAGAATCACGTAATGGGCGACTTTGCAACTCAATCGACTGACCTAATAAAAAGAACCGATGTCTCTCTAGAACCCAAAGAATAGCCAAAGCCTCTCGATCGAATGTACTACAGTTCTTTTCTACCCGTTTTAATGACCAGAAAGCAAAACAAATGGGTCGCTCTCTGCCTTTATCTTCTCGTTGAGAAACTACGCCACAAATAGCTACGCTACTCGCATCTATTGTCACTAAAAACGGGCGATCAAATCTAGGATATGCAAGTAATTCATTGCTAATTAAGGCAGCTTTCAAGTAGTTAAAGGCCATTTCTTCTTCCCCTCCCCAATTTATTACTTTTTGTTTCTTTAAAGCATCTAAGGGTCTTGCTATCTCTCCAAAACCTCTCATGAATTTACGGTAATACCCAACGAGCCCAAGGAATCTAGCTACTTCCTTAGAGTTACGTGGCCTGGGGAAATCTCTAATTGCCGTTACTTAATGGGGCAGGGTTGGATACCTTTTGGCGTTATTAAGTGACCTAAAAATTCGACCTGTTTACATAAAAATTTGCACTTCGACAAATTTATTTTCATACCATTACGTCGCAATGCTTCTAAAACTTTACGAAAATTATTATTATGTTCGTCGGCTGTTTTCCCTGTAATTATGATATAGTCTAAATAAACAAGAACATTATGGCCAATTAAAGGAGACAAAACCGCCATCATTACTCTAGAGAAATGACTTGGAGCATTTTTAACACCGAAAGGAAAAAAATTAAACTGAAATAGTGGATTGTCAGCTATAAATGCCGTATTACATTTACTGTCTTCCTGAATTGGTATTTAATAGTATCCAGATTTTAAATCAACAGTTATAAAATATTTACTATCCCGTACCTACTCAAGTAATTCTTCGATCTAGGGCAATGGAAATGCATTATCCTTAGTGACTCCATTCAACTTCCTATAATCAGCACAATCTTACCGAGCCATCCTTTTTCCTAATAGCTACAATTGGAGAAGCCCAGGGAAGTCGATCAGTGCTCCCGGGTGGCTCATCTCCAATTGCAATTACATCGCAATAATTATTGACAATGTCACTAACTACAGGTTGATATTCTGACAGACAATGTCACTAACTACAGGTTGATATTCTGACAGACAATGTCACTAACTACAGGTTGATATTCTGACAGACAATGTCACTAACTACAGGTTGATATTCTGACGGACATAGTTTTCGTGCTTGCATAATGAAATTCTGGGTGCGTTCGTCTGTGCGGGCTGGTGTTGTGGCTCCCAACATCCCATCATTAGCTATTTCACATAACTCTAATTCACACACAGAATCACTTCCTAACACAACTCTTTTATTTGACAAATTAATTATCGTTATATCAGCTCTGTTCTTTTTTATTTCCGTCAAGCCCTCTAATATCATAATGGCCCAATTTTCATGGGGTTTAACAACGACCTTGGTTCCTTCCGGAAGATATACTCGTAAGTGTCTGGGGAGACAACACTTCTCCTCTCTCGGGTACAGCAGTTACCTTACTTAGATGTCTCTCCAAGCCCGCACAAGCACTTATTCTCTCATGACTTTCTATCGGCAAAATATACCCTCCTGCTTTTACTGTTATTGTATCTTTTCCCTCAAAAATGCATAGCATATTTTATTATTAGAGATGAAATCAATTCCTGTAATAACTTCGATTCCTGGAATTTCCAAGGTAGGTAAGACAAAAAAAATCATGTTTAAACTTCACAGATCCCACCTTAAAGTTGGTGATCGTTGTATGGTTTTCTGTGTAGTTTATTTCCTCCTGGCGTGTCAAGGACAAGGGATGCCGCTGACTGTAGTGGGCTTGAGGAGAATCTTTTTTCAATCAGTGAAATGCTGGCTCCTGTGTCGATACGTGCTCGAATGGATTTATCTGGCAGGTCAATCCTAACTCCTAACACTCCTAGACGGCCATTACGAGATATGGGGCACAGGCCAATGACCTCAGCTGTAATGCCGCTGCACCTTAGTGCAGCGGGGATGAGGTCGGGGGTACTGATGGAGGTCCCAATGCTTGCTCTGTCACCACATCCGTCGTCACCGCTTTCCCTGCTACTGCTTGTGATGTCATGCGGAGGGGTAGGGGGGGGGGTCATCGAACTCCCTCGTCTCCCTCTTCCTCTGTTTCCTTTTCTTCAGATTTTGGGCGGGGGAAGGTGTACGTGTGCCACAGCCCACCTGGCCTGGGCACGTTTTGCTGAGCACTCTCGAGATAGATGACCGTAGGCCTGACAAGTGTAACAGCGGGGGGATCCTTGGGTGGGGCACTCCACTCGTCGGTGTCCCTCTCCCCCACAGTACCAGTATTGCTGACTGCGCTCTCCTCTATCCTCCTTCGGGGGTCGACTGCCTCTCATGGCTGCCAACTTCTAGGAATCGGTCCAGTTATTCCCAGTATAAATATATATATATATATATATATATATATATATATATATATATATATATATATATATATATATATGTTAATCGTCAACTTACGACAGACAGAGGGACCGAGAGATACGTCGTAAGTCGATTTCGTCATATGTCGAACTAAATAAGTGAAGTTTCTGTTGATTTATTATGATGTGTTAGGATTCGGCAATCATGTCAATCATATTTTATCAATATTTTCTTACTGCCTATCATTATTCCATTTTCTAGTTTCACAGGATATCATATGCTTTATTAATGCATTATTGTATTCTATTTTTCAATTTTGGAAGCATTTTACCAATCGAGAAATCCTTAAAATTTTGTTTACCTTTGGTTATGACCAGCTGATCTGAAAGTGCCGCTACCTACCCTATCAAAATATGGCGTACATACGTATGGCATATTTTTTTCTTTCTTTTTTAATTTCTTAACTTATTAGAAATATTTTTATGGTGAATATTACGTCATATTTTTTTCTTTTTTAATTTCTTAACTTATTATAAATATTTTTATGGTGAATATTACATCAGCACCAACATGTTACAGGAAATCAGTTTCCATACAGTTCGTCTTATCATTAGGTGTAATGCTAAATCGTTGTAGGTCTTTCTGTGTGTGTGACTGTGTGCTCGCAATAGGATACGGGTAGTTAATTTTTAAAGCTTCATACAGTATTCAATTTTTAGCTCAATATTAAACCTTCATATTTCATTAGACATAATTGTGGTTTATTAAAGCACGTTTATATTTTATTTTTCAATTTCTTGATCATATCAGTAATGAACAAATACTTTTGATTTACTTTCGGTTGGCATCAGCTGATCTCAAGGTCACGCTGCCGTATTACGATTTTGCGCACATATAGTACGAATAACACTGATTTATATAATTTTCTTGACATTAGAAATCTTTTCATAATAAATAATACAATAGCGCCAATATGGTAATATGTTATAGGGTATCACATTTTCCATACAGTTCGTTTATAGACCTTATTATTAGTTATAAAAGGAATACCTCTCTCTCTCTCTCTCTCTCTCTCTCTCTCTCTCTCTCTCTCTCTCTCTCTCTCTCTCTCTCTCTCTCTCTCTCTCTTATTTTGATTTTTAATTCAGTTAAATCTTCATATTTCTTTGAAAATTATTAAAAACAATCTTTATATCATTATTCGATGTTTCGATTATGGGAAAAGTAACGCATCGGAAGGAAATCACTCGATTTGTCTCTCGCCTTCCGCCAGAAATATGACGTCATCAGACTTTTTTTCTTAAATTTACGGTAAGTTGTACTAATCTCATAACTAATGATACAGACCACTGAAACACTTGATATCGTGACTCGGTGTTTCGATGATGGGAATGCTGTAATAAGATTACTCGTTAACACAATGAAAGGAAATAATTCGGTTTGTCAGCACTCTTCCGCCAGATACATGACGTCACAAGGCACGTGGAAGGAAATCAATGTGTTTCCCGGTTGCTTTCCGCCGTGATATGACTTCACCAGACATATAATATGAACTCGACAGATATTAAAACTTTTCTTAATGTGTTTTTTACTGAAAATTGATACTGTATATTAACAATAAAAGAACATAATAATTTACCAAAATAAATCAGTTTATTTTCATAAGAGAAAATAGATTATTTTCAAGGAAATATTCGTTCTATTTCCGATAGACTTGTGACGTCATCACCCTGGAAAAATTCGTCATAAGTCTCATAGGTCGTAAGTCGAACACAACATGTGTATGTGTGTGTGTGTGTATATATATATATATATATATATATATATATATATATTTATATATATACATACATACATACATACATACATACATGCAGAAAACGAGAAAAAAATGTAAAAATGAGTGAATGTCAGAGGTCAAACTCATGCATGTACTCTCTCTCTCTCTCTCTCTCTCTCTCTCTCTCTCTCTCTGGTTTGTGGTAGGACTGGGTCTGAAGGACGAACTACGTCGTCTGCTACTCGTGGAAGTTATAGAGATGCTATTGTTCACAATTTATTTTACAGTAAAATGATATACTTATCAAAATTTATGATAACTGAAGAAATGTTGCATTTTCTTGTAAGGAACAATGTTTATGGTTTATCGAGTTACTTTTACTAATTACCCTGTAACTGGCAAGTAAGAGGAATTTTGACAAAATATTTTGTATACGTATTCTCCATTGCCATACGAAGCTCAGTGAATCTTTTCAGTGTTTTGTGTTTTTCTTCTTATACCCCCATATATTGGCCTTCGGGCTGGCCCCCTTAAGCAGCTAGCCCAGGGTTCTCAGCCTTCTCTGGATTTACCCAAATCAAATATAAAAGCAAAGGTATTACTAGATGTTAACCTCTTTGTCCGTAATCAATGCAGTCAACTAAGAGTTGACATAACTTCAAAGTAAGAGGGAACGTGAGTATCAACACTCCTCCATAGACATAAACACGACACTGCAGCCGCTCATCCGATACATTCATGTTACATAAAGCCACAGAAAATTTGAATTGTATTGGGATTTAATAATGCAAAAGTAATTACAGTACTAAGATTCAATTTAAATTACTAGGTAAATATAAAGACTCATCATTCAGACACCAATCAACGGGAGTCTGAAGAGTAGGTCAATATGTAATATATAGATATTACTTGTTTAAAACACATGACCTACAGGTCACTGTGGAAGTAAGAGAAGTGTGAGAAATGCCATAGTCATATCATAAGCAGGATGCGAATGCCAAACCTCAGCAATGTAACATTTTTCATGAAGAGTAAACACAACCAAGCCCGTGAGAAAGAGTTGTCTATGAGAACGGAACTAACTACCTTCCGATATTAATGTTGTGTTTACTATAATCCATTAAGTGCTGAGATAACTAAGTAAACTTTAATGTGAATATGGATATTTGTGGTAGTTCATTTTGAGATGTCATACGGAATGGTCATCCGACCAAACCATCTATACTCCTGTGATGGATATGTTAATACTGTTTTTAAAGAATAAACTATTTTAAAGTTAACTTACCTAGACTTTACTTGAAGATGTAACATACCAAATCTAATCTACAACACATTGAAGATGACATTTGAAGGGAACCCAAATGTGTGTTAACAACAGTAGCACACCAATAAATACAGTATGTCATATCTAGTTTTAACAAAATAGCATATAGGTCACCCCAAACTGACGCATGGGTATTTGATGTGGTCATTTTGTGAAGCAGTTCACAGGCGCAGTGAGTGTGACTGTATTTTGAATATAAAACATATATTTGGCAACAATGAATTTTTTAAAAGAGATTTATGTTTTGGTGAGCAGTTAAAACTTTGCTCACCAAAACATAAATCAGACTAAGAATTTTGTTATTAGGGTTTTTTTTTAAGAAGGACAAGTTTTATAGATAAAATTTAAATTTCTGTTTATCACAGGTTTTTACCTAATATTTATTTTTATCCATTATTTTATATTTAAAATGTATTTTATTTTTTTCCATTTATTTAGCATTATTATGAATAATATTTCTTCCCAAGTTTAGTTGTCCAACTCTGTAAGTGTCATTGGGCTGGTTAATCTCCCCCTTTTAATTACAAACATATGTTTGACCAGTTGATGACAATCAACCGGCAGATGGTATGGTGGTTCCAAGAAGGGGAGACATTTCGCAAAAGAGAGAACAGGAATCTTTATTTTGGGGTAGATGTCAACACAGCTTCGAGTAAAAGCAATATGAACATCAGGGGAGTTTCATGAAAATAATTTTGTATAACATAATATTCCAGGTTCTATATTCCCTCTGGTTATGGTAATGATTCTACAAAATTACAGTAGTAAATCTATCTCAGAATAGAATTATATTTCAACATCTTAGTGCTTTATAATGGGTTTCCCTCCCTGGTGTGGTGAGGGGCTTACTTGTCCCCAGCACTTGGCCTTATGGCCACAATTCTAGAAATTCATCCATATCTCAAATTAGATACAGGATGACATGGCATTCAATCAAAGTTGCTTTGTCCTTTGAACCACAATGGTTAGCGTCTTCGCTCAACCACGTAAAACTTTTTTCTGTATGGTGTTGATACCTTGATATTGAAGTAGAGTATTAATGATGGCCTTACTGTACTTATGAATCATATCCAAATTGAAATATAAGTTACGATTCCTGATGTTTGCATATTGAAGTTAAGTTTCGTAGATTATTGTCAGCCATGGAGCAGATTTGCTAAAGTCAGTTGTTCAAAACCTAATAATGTTTCATGCTCAGCTATCTGTAATATTCAGCATATGAAAAGCTGTGTTGTTTCATTGCGTGGAAACGTCATTGGCTTTTAGAGCATTTTTTTACACAGAGTTTTTTCCCACTTAATAAATCCAGTACTTGCCTTGCATAATTTGTATATTATTTGTATATAGGGAATTAAGATCCAAGGGTAGTCCAAGTAGGCTAAAAGTTCTGTAAATATTTTGGGCAGAACTTGAAATATACATACATAAATATACATTTTTTTATCTCACAGAATGTTTTTATATAGAACATATGATTTAGATTTTATGTATTATAATGGTATGGGTAAATATTTTCAACATAGTAAGGAAAGGATGATTAATATGATTTCCCATTGTGCTGTAGTGTCACAATGCAACACAATGTTCCTGAAACTTTTTTTTATATACCATTGTAATAAAACTGGAGAATAATTCTTGGCAGTGTGACTGTATAGATGTTGCTCTTAAAGTTAAAATGGTTTCTGATGCTTCTTTAGATTATCATTTCCATAGGTATAAACTTTTATGACTTCTCAACTGTTTTTTATTCATATTTGTTTAATTTTTCTCTCAATTTAAATTGTATCAGTATTTTATACATAATACTCTTTTAATTCTACGTTTCTCTTTTGCATAAGAGTAATTTACTGTATGTTCTTTATTAAATAAGCTTCTAAATTAAAGCTTACACTAAGTTTTTTTGGCATCAAAGCTTACACTAAGCTTATTCCTTGAAGAATTCCATTTTATTATGTTCAAGTACTGTACTTAACTTGTCCAACTTGCTGTCTGTGTCTTCCAGCCTGGTCAAACATGAAGGTCACTCGGGAGCTAGAAGAACGAGAACGATATGACGAGATGAGATTCAAGAAAGCTGGTGCTGGACCTGTTGTTCGGACTTTTAAGCATAATCCTACCAAGAAGAGAGTAATAAATATACAAGCTAAAGTAAAAAGCCATAATTAATTGTGTTGTAGACTAAAAATTTTGTATATCTGGTTTTTGAGCTATTAGTTTGATCATTGCTATTTATATTGCATAAGTTCACAGTTTGGTTATTGTAAATAATATACAGTATTGAATTCTCATCTAACCATTATGCTTATGTTGTACAAAATATATGTATGTTATTTTATACAATAGTTTCATTTCTGTCATTTCTATGTTTTAAATGTGCCATTTTGAAATTATCCTATTTTCCCTGCTTGTGGTATACCAAAACTGGGGCTCTTTAGTTTGGGAATGTGCAATAAGATATAAGTTCATAAGTGCTTAAAACTGAAAATGTTTTTTATTAAAATTTCCCTATTTAGGGTTAGATTTTTATTGAATTATTTCCTCCTTTCATGTTTTACTTGTGTCTGAATTCCTTGGTAGAGGGTTAATGATAAGAAGCCTCTCACATGGCATAGGGTCATCTGCTTTAAGGGCTTTGCTGTTGCACTGCACTTAATCTGTGCTATAGTCCATTTCTACTTTATATTACACTATCATTGTAGTTTCTGTTGACAAACTGTTTCTAACTTCATCAGCTTCTCCAATTTAACAGGTAAATTTTGATACAACTGCAGATATGGTTTTCTCAAGTGCAGGTATAACAAAAAATAAATATGAAATTTTTCCCATTTACATATAGACTTTTTGTTGAGAGGGAAGGTCTTATACTGTATTAAGATTTGGCTGTCCAATTGCCATTGTGTGAAAACAAGCATATCATCTGATTAGGCGGTTTGATAAGTTTGTTGTATTCTTTGGCAAAAATCAGGGAGGTAGGGTAGCGCCAACTGATTTTTACAATTTCTATCTTTTTCATATTACATGACAGTACAGTACATTGTAGGCATTACTTAAGAGCACCCCTCTGGACCATAGCTGCAATCACTTATCCTTTTACTAATACCTCCGTTCCTGTTTCTTTTCCATCTTGCTGTACTACCTCTTTTAGCTTTTATTTTGATGCAACTGTTGGGTTTCCCAGTTGGACCCAGCTGAATGGCCTTATATGCTTCTGTGTTTGGCCATTTGATCCAAATTCATAAATGAAATCCAGTCCTTGTTGCATTAAGCATATGATGGTATAATCTAGTGACATTTTAATTGGATGGGATATTGTATAATACCAGAAGCTATCAGGTCTAGACAAAAATGATTGATTTTGCAATAATAGACATAATTCCTGATAACCATTTTCAAAGCCAATTTAAACTATATGAGACGTGCAAATTCTTTGGTCTTCCCATGGCTCTGCAAAGAAAAAACTTGCTTTGCCAAAAGTAGTAGATCCTGAAATAGTTTTTACCATTTTGGTGAGCTGATTAAAATATCAGTATTTATTTATATTACTTCATCTCCAGGAACTTTTTATCAATGTTTATCACAAAAAATTATACATACATACATACATATACCAAGGCACTTCCCCCAATTTTGGGGGGTAGCCGACACCAACAATGATACAAAACAAAAAGGGGACCTCTACTCTCTACGTTCCTTCATCCTAACCAGGGACTCAACTGAGTTCAGCTGGTACTGCTAGGGTGCCACAGCCCAACCTCCCACATTATCCACCACAGATGAAGCTTCATAATGCTGAATCCCCTACTGCTGCTACCTCCGCGGTCATCTAAGGCACCGGAGGAAGCAACAGGGCCTACTGGAACTGCGTCACAATCGCTCGCCATTCATTCCTATTTCTAGCACGCTCTCTTGCCTCTCTCACATCTATCCTCCTATCACCCAGAACTTTCTTCACACCATCCATTCACCCAAACCTTGGCCTTCCTCTTGTACTTCTCCCATCAACTCTTGCATTCATCACCTTCTTTAGCAGACAGCAATTTTCCATTCTCTCAACATGGCCAAACCACCTCAACACATTCATATCCACTCTAGCCGCTAACTCATTTCTTACACCCGTTCTCTCCCTCACCACTTCGTTCCTAACCCTATCTACTCGAGATACACCAGCCATACTCCTTAGACACTTCATCTCAAACACATTCAACTTCTGTCTCTCCATCACTTTCATTCCCCACAACTCCGTCCCATACATCACAGTTGGTACAATCACTTTCTCATATAGAACTCTCTTTACATTCATGCCCAACCCTCTATTTTTTACTACTCCCTTAACTGCCCCCAACACTTTGCAATCTTCATTCACTCTGTGACGTACATCTGCTTCCACTCCACCATTTGCTGCAACAACAGACCCCAAGTACTTAAACTGATCCACCTCCTCAAGTAACTCTCCATTCAACATGACATTCAACCTTGCACCACCTTCCCTTCTCGTACATCTCATAACCTTACTCTTACCCACATTAACTCTCAACTTCCTTCTCTCACACACCCTTCCAAATTCTGTCACTAGTCGGTCAAGCTTCTCTTCTGTGTCTGCTACCAGTACAGTATCATCCGCAAACAACAACTGATTTACCTCCCATTCATGGTCATTCTCGCCTACCAGTTTTAATCCTCGTCCAAGCACTCGAGCATTCACCTCTCTCACCACTCCATCAACATACAAAAAATTATAAAAAAAAAAAATAAATTCCTTTACAGTAATGCCACTCAACACGAAATTAATTCGTTCTGGGGTGGCTTTTGTAAAGTGATTTTTTCGTGTTGTGAGTCACATTTCACATGTAAATTGCCTAATTCATTCCAAACCCTACAATACACCACATTAAGTTTTATAATAAAGCTATGGTATAACCACAATGAAATACTGTACATTCACATACATTTGAACCATTCAATATACCTGAACTAAGTGTTAATACCCGTAAATTAAGTAGTTATTACAACATAATGTAATAATAAATGGGAAATAATACAATACATGCAGTATAATACTGTACAAATACAAAATCTACAGTACCATAGGTACTGTACTATTATAGTTACCCCTATTATAGACTATAGCTACATTTTCTATTCTCTAAACCCATTTTATTCAACTTTTGAATGGGTGACTATTTTATTCTCGGCCTGGCTGGCAAATTTCTTTTTCTTGAAGTAAAATATTTTTCGCAAAGTGAGTCATAGAAATGTTTGCATCGTCTAGCAGCTTGAAAATTTCGTAAGCAGATTCTTTCGTGAAGAGAGGTATGACTGTATTCCTAAGTGGATAAAAACTTCGGAGTTATTTAAAGTATATGGGTTACTCCTACCCTCGTTTTCTATGACCAGACAATCAAAGAAAAAGGATTTAATTGTATCATGCTACAGTTGCTAAGTAACCACAGAGTATGCGGTGCAAGGTGCCCACTCATGGCCTCTTCACTACACTCCTTTTCGTAAAGTTAAGAGGATGTATCCTCACTTTCTCTCTATGATCTAGACTTTAGAATTCATCTTACTTACACTTATAGTATTTAGTGCTTGTGCTTTATCTGTTTTTCATTATTCATGGTCACTTGTGTTACTAATCTTTATCTGTGAGTTACGAGTTAGTGCTTTATGGCTAGTGAGCCTCTTAGCTTGCTTTGTTGCCCCGGTCGTGACAGTTGTTCTTGTGGTACCCTCATGAACCAGGTAGATGTAGATTAGCATTGTGTTTGCCCCTCATGGCGATAGCAAGAAATATTCAAAAGGAATCGCCATGTACAGGTAGTCATCGACTTACGATCGAGATAGGGACGAATGTCGAACTTAAAAAGTGACGTTTCCATAGTTTTATTATGTTGCGTCATGATACTGTACTGTAATGATGTAATCATCTAAGTCATATTTTGTCAATATTTTCTTAATGTATACTGTATCATCATTTTATTTTCTTGTTTCATAGGATATCATATGCTCTATTACAGCATTTTTTATTCTGTTTTTCAATTTCGGAAGCATTTTAACAATCAACAATTACCAATTCTTTTTTTTTATTTTACCTTTGGTTGTGATCAGCTGATCTCAAGGTCCCACTACCTTATCCAGAGAAAGCACGCACAGAAATAACAAGGCGTATTGTTTATATGATTTCTTAACTTATTCAAAATATCTTCATGATTAAATACCAATATGTTATAAGATATCATAGTTAACATACAGTTAGTTTGTAGCCATTATTAAAAGTTATCATACAAATACCTTTCCTCTCTTTCTCTGTGCGTGTGTGTGCGTGCGTATGTGCTCGTGTACGGGTAGTTAATTTTTAAAGTTTCATAGGGTATTTCATTTTAATTCATTATTAAGTCTTCATATTTCTTTACAAATTATTTATTAAAGCATGTTTGTATTCTATTTTTCAATTAAAGAAGTATTTTAATAATCAAATATTACTTTTGTTTTACTTTTGGTAGTCATCAGCTGATCTCCAGTTCACTCCACTGTATTACGGACATGCGCACACAAATAACAAGGAGTGATATCGTTTATATCATTTCTTGATTTATTCAAAATATCTGCGTAATGAATAATACATCAGCACCAGTATGTTATAGGATATCACAGTTTCCCTACAGTTTGTTTATAGTCATTATTACTACTAATATAAATACTTTTCTCTCTCTCTCTCTCTCTCTCTCTCTCTCTCTCTCTCTCTCTCTCTACAGGATTTTTCTTTAGAGATTATTAAAAATACAGTCCTTGGTATTGTACTTTATGTTTCAATAATGAGGATACTATTATTAATTGATAAAGTATCGAAAGGAAATCATTCGATTTGGCACTCGCCTTCCACTAGAAATATCACATCAACAGACATACAGTGCTTCTTCTCTTAAATTCATGAGTGGCCACGAAGTGGTAGTCACTGTCTCTACAAGTTTGCCGGACCAGGGTTCGATTCCCGGCCGGTAACAAGCTCTTGTCTTTGTGTGATTTCGCTTGGGGCTCTGATCCCGAGGTCGTTAACAGAATCCAGACATTAATGTATCAAAAGTATATGGCTTATCGAATATATATATATATATATATATATATATATATATATATATATATATATATATATATATACATATATATATATATATATATATATATATATATATATATATATATAGAGAGAGAGAGAGAGAGAGAGAGAGAGAGAGAGAGAGAGAGAGAGAGAGAGAGAGGGAGAGAGAGAGAGAGAGAGATTCTACGTTTATTTTGGGTGATGTTGATGCTAAAGTAGGTCAAAAGACGAGAGGATGATCAGCAGTAGGTAAATTTGGAGTAGGTGCTTGTAGAATTTGCTAAAGGAAACAATCCTAAAATCATAAACACCTTTTATTACATAAAAAAAAAGAACATGATTGGAGATGCAGAAATGAAAAACTGATAGATTTTGATCTCAGTGAAAAAAAGTTACTTTAGTTAAACGACGCAACAATGCTAAACAGGTTAAAGCCAAACAACCATAGAATGATGAGAAATAAAACCTGGTTAGATCTAAGGAAAGAAAGAGAATGACTGCTTTTAGGGAAATAAACACTACTGTAATAAGAGAAAAATTTCATCAGTTTAGTTTAGAAATACAAGAAAGTTACTTCCAGCTAAATGATGAAATGGAAGCAAGTAAAGAAGAAATGAACAGTAATTTATCAAATTTTTTATTGCAATTAGCAAAAGAGATAGGTGAAAAAGTTCCTAAACAAGACCAAGGAAAACTCAGAAAACAATAGAATATATAAAAGTAAAGATTGGAATAAGGGTAAAATCCAAGAGAGATGATATCGAATTAGCAGAACTATCCAAAAGAATTAACAAACTAAAAACCCAAGACATTTGTTTACACAGACCAAAATTGAGAAAACCTTAAAGAAGAAGCATCAAATTGGTGAAAAGAAGTCTTGGAACGGGGTGCCAACAGATATTGGCTTTAAATGATGACAATGGAAATATCAGGAAAAGAGATGGATAGATAAAATTGCATAGGATTTCCGTACAATTCTATGCAATGGTGATATAAGAAATAACCTAGCAAATAGAAATAATGACACATCTGAGTCAGTAAAATGTAACAGTAGAAGAAGTAAAGACAATATTATAAGGCACGAAAAGAGGCAAAGCAGCATGAGAAGAGGGCCTAACAAATGATTTAATAATTGATTTAATAATAGGAAAACTTGTTGAACTTTACTCAAAATGTCTGCAAGACTACACTTAGATTGGAAAAACTTTATCATACTAATTCACAAAAAGTGGAAAACAAAATTCCTGAAAATTACCACCCAACAAGTTTACTCAGATGTATATAAAATATATACGAAGATCATATTAAGGCGAATAGAAAGACAACTAGACTTTAATCAACCAAGAGAACAGGCAGGCTTTAGAAGCGGGTAGTCAACAATTGACTATATCCACATTATTAACCAGCTAATGGAAAGATCCACAAAGTATGACAAACAACTATATATAACATTTATAGACTATGAAAAACCTTTTGATTTTGTCAAAACTTGAGTAGTAATGGAAGCCCAGTAAAAACAAGAAATAGATGACTCATGTTAGAACGCTGTAAGATATCTATACGGGAAGTACAGCAATCTTAAAACTACATATAGTAAAAAAAAAAAAAAAAAAGTACCGAGAAATTTCTAACAATTTAGATTTGGAAAATGTAGGAATTAACATTAAAGGAAACTACTTTATCAACTTAAGATTTGTAAATTACATAGTTCTATTTAGTGAGTCATGGGAGGAATTGCGAAAGATGATAAAAGATTTCAATAGAGAAGCATAGATGTAGAACTGAAAATGTATATGAGTAAAGCTAAAACAAAAATGCTGACAACAAATAACAGTTATAGATGAACCTCTATAGATTGTTAATTAATACACGTACTTAGGACAGACAGTAAGTATTTCCCCATAACATGAAGTCGAAATTGAAGGAAGGACAAGCATGGGATAGAGAGCTTTTTGGCAAACAAAATGAGAGAATGTCACTTCAAAGAAAAGCATTTAATCAGAAGGTTGTACCAGTATTAACAAATGTATTACAAACTTGAAGCCTTACTAAAGCCTTAGAACATAATTTATCTACAACTCAAAGAGCTGTGGAAAGAATAATGAATGATAGGAATAACTCTAAGATACAGAAAAAAATACAACATGGGTATGAGAGCAAACTAGAGTAGAGACAACATTTAAGAAAAAGAAAGGGACATGGGCAGGGTATATAGTGAGAATGACATAACAAATGGACATTAGGAATAACAGAATGGATCCCTAGAGATTGTGAGTTAAGAAAATTTCCTGGTATAGACTAGTATAAGACCATAAACAGACAAGAGTGAGATGATATGTCTGAGGACTTTGTCCTGCAGTGAACTATTTATGGCTGATGATTATATATATATATATATATATATATATATATATATATATATATATATATATATATATATATATATATATATATATATATATATACAGTGGAACCTCTACATATGATTAGCTTTACATACGATTGTTCCAACATCTGACGTAAAATTCGATCGAATTCTCATCTCTACACCCAACGTCATGCTCCAACATCCGACTTAGACCATACGCGTAGAATTTTCTCGAAGCGTTGGTCGTAGTTTCTTGTTTACGCCGGTAGACGGCAGCACGTCGGAGGGACGCCAGTGAGCGTCGCGTCGGTCAGTTCTCTGTTCTCGTGCGCATCATGTGGTTGTACCCTGTTTGGTCCGTTATTAACAGTGCTTATTATCTTCCTTTTTCCACATTTCATTTTTGATTTTACGTATAATCATGGGTCCAAAGAAGCTTAGTTTCGGTACAGGTATTATTAGTGGTGAGAAAATGAAGAAGGCAATGCTTTCATTAGAATTGAAGCAAGAAATTGTAGAAAAACAGGAGTGCGGTGTGCATGTGAGTGAGCTGGCTAAACAATATTTCCGGAATATGTCTACGATCTCAAC
>NC_090731.1:90841896-90849396 GCF_036898095.1 Palaemon carinicauda
TGCATCGTATCTGGATCCCTGAGGTACTGGGACCCGAAGGGTTGCTCCAACTGCTCGACCTTGCTGTCCAACATCTTTGGAGAAACCATCCCTGTCTCCATAGAGGCTGGGGATACAGCAAGGAAAACCCTTTGTATGTCGGTAAGAGGGTTCCAAAAGAACTCTCCGGGATCTTACCTGCCCAACAAATTTCTCAGGTGCCTTCTGTTCTCTAAGGCTCACCCTAGTGCAGTAGTGCCCCAGGAACAGGTCCAGCTTCCCTTCATCCAACTGAAGATCGACACGGACATCCACAAGGCACTCGAAGGCATGGACATCCACCAAGAACGGATGTCGGAAGTGTCTACTGACACTGAACAGGACCTACTGCAAGAAGGCCTTGAAGAAAACGTGGTTCAACCAGCAACGGAGGAAGAAGAATCCGTTTCGACGGTGACTGAGGACCCCCAACTCCCCAACCAACTACACAGGTCGACTGGAGCGAGGCACTCCTATTGTCGATCCAGCAGATGTTGGAAGTGTTCCGGAAGGCACAGAAGGAGATGAAACAGGACATCCAACAGACGAAGAGAGAGGTACAACAAGGGAATTGTCCCGGAACTTCCAGGGGCTCTACTAAACCCCTTAAAGTATCAGACCTCCCTCTGCTCCGAAACCAACCCCTGGAGGTATACGGAGCACATGCCCATGATGAATGGGAAGCTATTCATCTCCGAGAAGTGGGGGGCCGAGCCACTTGAAGATCTTGAATTCTGGCCCAGCTTTTCAGCCTACCCAGATTGTTACGTGAGACTGCGAGATGAACCTGCATCCCGTGAGGAGACGGTACCAAAGTCAGTGTCTTCAAACATGACAAGGTACAGGCCATCCTTACCAAGACCCTTAAAGGAGCCGGATACACCAACTCCAAAGTCTCAGCACTGAGCAAGAGGCATCCAACCTTTATTGCTCCTTCCTCCAGAGCTTTCCCCTTTTCGGAGAAAGCCCTCGACTGTGTCATTAAAGCAGTCGAAGAGGGCAAACCCTGTCAAATCATAGAGGAATGTAAGCCATTATCTCTAGCAATGCCTACCTGCGAGAAATGGAAAGAAGTACATCTAACCTTCTCCGTCTCGAAGTTGGATCTGGAGATAGCAGGACAACAGTTCAACGAGAACCTTCCAAAGTTGCCAGATCATCTCTTGAGAAGGGAACAGTAGACGAAAGAAAGACTTGCCGCCTCCTTGTCTCATCAGAACTGTTTGGAAATGTGTGCAGACCTACATAACGCCTTGGACATGTACATCGTCCTAGCTAAGTCTCACATGGGTACCCTTGTGAAGGACTTGTATGCTTTTGTCAGGTCAAGGAGGACCTGTAGAGAGCACATGTTCGCCGCAGCAACGGTGAAACACGAGCCCAGAAAACTGATTTCATCATGCATCTGGTGCAAGGATCTTTTCCCACAGGAAGTGGTCCAAGAAGTCATTGCCAAAGCAGCCACAGAGAATAGGAACCTTCTCCAAAAGTGGGGCATGTCTTCAAAGAGGAAGTCTTCCTCAGACGGAGGTCACCAGCCTAAGAACAAGAAGTCAAGAAGACCACGTAGACCTGTACAACTTCCGGTCGTGACCATGGCCACAGTGCCTCAAATGGTAGCTCAGCCTCAAACCATCTTCCAGATGGTCCCTCAACAGCTGGTAGCCCAGTCACCTGTGTTTAACCCAGGCTTTGAGAGGCACTCGACCACCTTTTGGCCCTACAAAGGTAGAAGCCCAAGAAGAGGTTCCTCCGGAAACCCCCCAAGGGGCAGAGGAGGACGCGGTCACGGAAAAAGTCCTCAAGAACCCCTAAGCAATGAGGGGTTCCAGGTAGGGGGCAGACTTTTTCACTTTCGGGATCGTTGGACCTTCGATCCCTGGGCCCACAGCCTAATCACGAATGGACTCGGGTGGAGATGGAACGAAATTCCACCGCCTTTTCCAGAATTCTTCCAACACTCCACCCCCTTGTTGGAAGAATATACCTCAGAACTCCTGAACAAGAAGGTAATAAGGAAAGCGAAGTCCATCAAGTTCCAGGGAAGGCTGTTTTGTGTTCCCAAGAAAGACTAAGACAAACTCAGAGTCATTCTAGACTTGTGTCCACTCAACAAGTTCATTGAGAACAACAAGTTCCGGATGCTTACCTTGCAACACATAAGGACCCTTCTACCGAAAGGGGCGTACACAGTTTCAATAGACCTGGCAGATGCTTACTGGCACCTACCAGTCAGTCGCCCCCTCTCCTCCTACCTAGGATTCAAGCTACTGAAGACAAAATTTGTCTTCAGAGCAATGCCCTTTGGACTAAACATAGTTTCAAGGATATTCACAAAGCTAGCAGATACAATCATCCAGCAACTACGCTCTGAGGGAGTTCAAGTAGTAGCATATCTAGACCATTGGCTGGTGTGGGCAGCATCCAAGACTACTTGTCTGCATGCGGACAGAAAAGTGATCCAGTTCCTGGAACAACTGGGCTTCAAGATCAATCACAAGAAGTCTTGCCTTTCTCCAGCTCGGAAGTTCCAATGGTTAGGAATCCAATGGAACTTAAAGTCACACCACCTCTCCTTTCCATCCAAGAAGAGGAGAGAGATAGCGGGAGCTGTCAAGAGACTAATCCGATGCAAGAGGATTTCAAGACGCCAACAGGAAAGAGTATTGGGCTCTCTCCAGTTTGCAGCAGTGACAGACCTGGTGCTAAAAGCACGGCTAAAGGATGCATCAGGAGTCTGGAGAAGATACGCATCAAACGCTCGAAGAGATCAACTAAGGTTGACCCCGATCCGATTGCGCACGCTATTAAGGCCATAGTCAACAGCCAAGAGCCTATCGTGGACAATTCCCCTGCAACCACCACAACCATCAGTGGTGATACACACGAACGCCTCCCTGGAAGGATGGAGAAGCCATTCGCACGAGAGAAAAGTGCAAGGGAATTGATCGCACCAGTTCAAAACCTTTCACATCAACATCTTGGAGGCCATGGCAGTCTTCCTAACATTGAAGAAACTATCCCCTCACAGAGCAATCCACATCAGATTGGTCCTGGACAACGAAGTGATAGTAAAATGTCTGAATCGACAAGGTTCGAGATCACCTCACATCAATTATGTGATGTTAGCCATCTTCTACCTGGAAAGGAAGAGAGGATGGCACTTATCAGCAGTTCGCCTTCAAGGGTACCGCAATGTGACGGCGGATGCTCTATCCAGGCGAAAGCCGATAGAGACAGAATGGTCCCTAGACGCAGACTCATTTTCCTTCATCTCGGAAAAAGTCCTGGAACTGCAGATCGACCTCTTCGCGACGAGCGCCAACAAGAAACTACCTCGTTACGTAGCCCCTTACATGGACCGTCAAGCAGAAGCGATAGACGCCATGTCTCTCGACTGGAACATATTGAATTGGATTTACCTGTTGCCACCAACCAATCTCCTGCTAAAAGTCCTCGACAAGCTAGGATCCTTCAGAGGGACAGCTGCAGTAGTGGCCCCCAAATGGCCCAAAAGCAATTGGCTCCCTCTAGTTCTAGAATTGAAACTGAAGCTGTTTCCTCTGCCAAACCCAGTTTTATCCCACCTGGTTCAGAAGTCGACTGTTTACGCTTCATCCTCGAGAACCAAAAACCTACATCTCATGATTTTCTTGCCCTAGCAGCGAATGAAAAGTTTGGGATCTCGAAGGACAAAGTCAACTTCATTGAAGAGTACAAGTCAAGTTCAACTAGGAGACAATATGAATCATCTTGGAAGAAATGGGTGTCCTTTGTGAAAACAAGGAAACCAACAGAAATATCGATAGATTTCTGTCTCTCTTTCTTCATCTACCTACATAAACAAGGCCTGGCTTCCACTACGATAATCGCGTGTAAGTCGGTTCTAACTAGACCTCTTCTGTACGCCTTTGAGGTGGACCACACAAGTGAAATCTTCAATAAGATACCAAAAGCATGCGCTAGACTCAAGCCGGCAAGCCCCCCAAAGCCCATCACATGGTCGTTGGACAAAGTCTTGCACTATGCTTTGAACCTGAACAATGAGGATTATACCCTAAAGGATCTAACACAGAAAGTCATCTTTCTGTTCGCAATAGCCTCAGGGACTAGAGTTAGTGAAATAGTGGCCTTATCCAGAAACAAAGACCATATTCAGTTCCTAGACACAGGAGAACTGAACCTTTTCCCTGATCCTGCCTTTTTTGCCAAGAATGAGCTGCCCACCAAGAGGTGGGGTCCTTGGAGAATCTGCCCACTGAAGGAAGATGTCTCTCTATGCCCAGTAGAGTGTCTCAAGGTCTATCTTCGAAGAACTTCAGACTTCAAGGAGGGACAGCTCTTCCGAGGCGAAACCTCAGGATCAAATATATCCCTAAGACAACTGAGAACGAAGCTCACCTATTTTATTCGCAGAGCGGATCCTGACAGCACACCCGCAGGTCACGATCCAAGGAAAGTTGCTTCTTCGTTGAATTTCTTTCAACACATGGACTTTGAGAGGCTCCGCTCATATACGGGGTGGAAATCATCCAGAGTCTTCTATAAAAATTATGCAAAGGAAATACATGAAATAAAACACTTTGTGGTGGCGGCGGGTAGTGTCATAAAACCCGTCGTCTAGTGCTGCGATGAACAGTGGACTGTTTTCGGACTCAGCAGTGCATTGGGTGAATAGGTATCAATACCTTCTAGTGCAAACTATTACGGTAATTAATAGACTGTTCTATACAGGTGCAGAATCTGACCAATAACACCAGTACCGTGTGGACATTTGAACACAGTGTTGACGCATATCCAACATCTGAGTGAAACTAGACAGATTTGGTTTCACATTCACATTGAGCGGCATTAATCTAATAATGAATTCATATATCTATATTCTTCCCTTACAGGTCAAATATATATATATATATATATATATATATATATATATATATATATATATATATATATATATATATATATATATATATATATATATATATATATATATATAACCATGATGTTTACCAATGCAAGGTCAGATTTCTACTTTATTACATCTACATTTCATAATTTAATTTTAAAAATAAAATATAAAAAATGTAGCTGCATCTTATTTTATCCTCAGTTGGTAAAAATAAAGCAACCGAGAGTTTTATTCTATTCCTAAAAATAGAAAGCTTGAATAGGTACCGATGTCCAAAGCATAAAAGGTAACCTCTATAAAGTTTCCCTTTTGTTCTTACGGACATACAAACTTTGAATCCTTATAGTCGAAACTGACACTTTCCCTGCAGGGGGCAGGAACCCCTAAGCCAGTTCTAAGCTTAGTGAAATGACAGATAACGGTAATGTCGTATACAGGTCTATCAGACCAAGTAAGGAACCCATTCAAAGTAAAAGACACTTACACAAACCCACAGATATAGTACTTTCAAGGTAATTCTCTGGTAAGCTTCCATCAGGATGACATGGCCGAGCCCAAAAAACGGATTTTGAGCAAAGTGAAAAATCTATTTTTGAGTGAGATAGCCATGTCGTCCTGAGAGACCCACCCTTTTTGCTGACCCCGCCCGAAACTACTCTATCTGCGGCTATTCCTGCTTAAATACAAGAAAGGAATGGCGGCCGGTAGAAGTGCGGAGAGGAGGTCCACCGGGTACCTAGATAACGGCTCCCCTTTTGTTCGTCACTCTTCCCCCTCAAAGAGTTAAATCTATTCGAGGTGAAGATTGCTATGTGTCGTATCTAAAAATACATCCCCTGATATTATGCAATATCCTTAATTGGATACTCGCGCCAGGAGTTAGAATTCTGGAGACCTTTGGTTAATTCTCTGAGATTATCACTGTAGCAAATATCCCTTAGAAAGTTACCTAAAGGAACCTTCCATCAAAATAGATTTTTCACTTTGCTCAAAATCCATTATATATATATATATATATATATATATATATATATATATATATATATATATATATATATATATATATATACCAAGGCACTTCCACCAATTTTGGGGGTTAGCCGACATCAACAAATGAAACAAAAAAGGGGACCTCTCCTCTCTACGTTCCTCCCAGCCTGACAAGGGACTCAACCGAGTTCGGTTGGTACTGCTAGGGTGCCACAGCCCACCCTCCCCCGTTATCCACCACAGATGAATCTTCATAACGCTGAATCCCCTACTGCTGCTACCTCCGTGGTCATCTAAGGCACCAGAGGAAGCAGCAGGGCCTACCGGAACTGCGTCACAATCGCTCGCCATTCATTCCTATTTCTAGCATGCTCTCTTTCCTCTCTCACATCTATCCTCCTATCACCCAGAGCTTTCTTCACTCCATCCATCCACCCAAACCTTGGCCTTCCTCTTGTACTTCTCCCATCAACTCTTGCATTCATCACCTTCTTTAGCAGACAGCAATTTTCCATTCTCTCAACATGGCCAAACCACCTCAACATGTTCATATCCATTCTAGCTGCTAACTCATTTCCTTCACCCGTTCTCATCCTCACCACTTCGTTCCTAACCCTATCTATCTCTCCGTCACTTTCATTCCCCACAACTCCGATCCATACATCACAGTTGGTACAATCACTTTCTCATATAGAACTCTCTTTACATTCATGCCCAACCCTCTATTTTTTACTACTCCCTTAACTGCCCCCAACACTTTGCACCCTTCATTCACTCTGTGACGTACATCTACTTCCATTCCACCATTTGCTGCAACAACAGACCCCAAGTACTTAAACTGATCCACCTCCTCAAATAACTCTCCATTCAACATGACATTCAACCTTGCACCACCTTCCCTTCTCGTACATCTCATAACCTTACTCTTACCCACATTAACTCTCAACTTCCTTCTCTCACAAGCTTGTCTTCTGCGTCTGCAACCAGTTCAGTATCATCCGCAAACAACAACTGTTTTACCTCCAATTCATGGTCATTCTCGTCTACCAGTTTTAATCCTCATCCAAGCACTCGAGCATTCACCTCTCTCACCACTCCATCAACATACAAGTTAAATAACCACGGCGACATCACACATCCCTGTCTCAACCCCACTCTCACCGGAAACCAATCGCTCACTTCATTTCCTATCCTAACACGTGCTTTAGTGCCTTTGTAGAAACTTTTCACTGCTTGCAACAACCTTTCACCAACTCCATATAACCTCATCACATTCCACATTACTTCCACCTCCTTACCTTTTGCTAAATATTTCTCGCATATCTGCCTCACTAAAACTCTGATTCATACAACCCCTACCTCTTCTAAAACCACCCTGTACTTCTAAGATTGCATTCTCTGTTTTATCCTTAATCCTATTAATCAGTACTCTACCATACACTTTTCCAACTACACTCAACATTTAATACCTCTTGAATTACAACACTCATGCACATCTCCCTTACCCTTATATAGTGGTACAATAGATGCACAAACCCAATCTACTGGTACCATTGACAAAATAAAACATATAT
Source organism: Palaemon carinicauda (assembly GCF_036898095.1). NCBI lineage: Eukaryota > Metazoa > Arthropoda > Malacostraca > Decapoda > Palaemonidae > Palaemon > Palaemon carinicauda. The sequence continues at coordinate 90,849,391 of NC_090731.1, forward strand.
TAAACA
>NC_090731.1:90851896-90859396 GCF_036898095.1 Palaemon carinicauda
AGACCCAATAACTCTCTAGCGGCAGTATGTATATGCAAACCTTTGTCCCTTACACAGAAGAATTATCACAGCAGAATTGGAATACGCCAATTAAAAATAAAGAGGAGTCAACAACCAATTGGTAGTTAGCAACCGCCCCACTGCAGGCTCACTGAGAAAACATTATGGTATATGCTGTTCTTTAGAACAAACGCTCCTGCTGGCTGGACTTTTCAGAAAACTTAATTTTGTTTTATTTCTTTTCATCCTGTTTATGAATTGTGTTTTGAAGAGGATTTTGGCAAGTGTCAACGCCTTCTCAAGTGTAAGAAATACACTTTCTTGCAGAGGGTTCGACGGCAACCAAGGGCTTCTTGTGACGAGTATGTGGGGCTGGACTTCGAGACCCTTCTCAAGTTAGTTGGTCTTCCTTGGGGAAGAAATCTTCAGTGGCAGACAGAATCGTTTTGCCTTTGAAGTTGTTCATAAGGTTGCTTAAACCTCAACCTCTCACTCTAACACTGATACTTTCCTCTTCTCCTCTCCTGTGGGCCTCCACCGGAGGTTGTTCCACCAAAAATGTTGCCGTTAACCTTGACAATACTTAAGGTAGGAAGACCTTCCTGTTTATTTGGGAAAAGAGAGAGTCTTCCTCTTGCGTGGAGTCTTTTAGATTGAACCCTTAGGACTTCGAGGCAGACCTCCTCTTGAAGGTGGTTCCCACCCCTCCCGTAGGAGCAGCCCCTTCCAGAGAAGTCATTGAATCTTTGGGAATATTTTGCTTCATCCATCGATTTGTTTAGGGATCTTCAGGAGAGACTTGTCACTCAGGGGCTCTACCCTTGGGAAGTGCCATTCCTGTCCCTTCAGAGGACCTCACCTTTGTAAGGATCAGCTAACCACTGTGAATGCCTTCTTCAGCTTCAATCTCAGGGCCTTGCTCTTTGAAGAGGTCTCCTCCACAGCATTAGCTCCTCAGAGCTTGATCGCAAGGTTGCTACAATCTTGCCTGATCCTTCTTCTTCAGAGGAGGATCTTAGATGCCTCAAAGGCATCCTTCTTTCAGATAGTCTTGGAACTTCTAAATCTTCCTACAGTCACCTCTGGCGTCTTCGGAGAAGCCTGTGTAGCATCTAGTCCACCTTCAGAGGTGTCTTCCAGGTACCCTTCAGTTCCTGCTTCTCCAGATGGGAAGTCCAGTAAGTGAGTCCCTGACCCTTGCCACCAACGAAGGAGTTTTTCCTTCAGTGTTGCTACTAGGGGCACATTCACAGGGTTGTTTCTCAACCTGTTAGATCCTGTCTTTTTTGTGGACCTTCCGGGGATGACTCACCTGCACGCTCTTCCAGACGCATCTCATTTAATGCCTCATCTAGAAGTTTTGCTTGCAGAGGATATATCTCTTCAGGGCTCGCTTCTCTTAGAAGCTCTTCTTCCAATGAGCTTCGCCTTCTCTACTGGCATGTCTACCTGATGTTCGCATCACTGGAGGAGTGTTACCAGATACATCTCTCTTAGAAGCATCCCCCTGACATGCGCCTGGGATGCCCATGTCACTAGACGATTAACTTCTCAACAAGCAGGCCTACCAGACGCGCACATCACTAAGCACACAGATGCTCCTTCCTTAGAGTCATGCCTTTTAGAAACCTGTCTCCCAGGGGAGCTACCATGGAGTGCCTTCCCTACAAGCATGACATGTGTGTCCCCAGATGTGCCTCCCTATACAGCAGCACCTTACCGGACGGGCGTCTCCAGATGCGTTGCACCTACACACTTCAGTCAGACACACCTCATAGGACTTACATCAACTGGGAAGGCATCATCGTCTGAAGCATTTCCCTCTTCTGTTGAGAATGTGCACCGGAGTGTAGAGACTACACCCTTGTAAGGACCAGCTAACCAATGTGGGTGCCTTCTTCAGCTTCAAATTTGGGGCCTTACTCCTTGAGGAGGTCTCCTTCAGAGCATCAGCTCCTCGGAGCATGATCACAAGGCTGCTACAATCTTGCCAAGTCCTTCCTCTTCAGAGGAGGATCTTAGATGCCTCACAGGCGTCCCTCTTTTAGATCGTCTTAGAACTTCTAAATCTTCTTACTGTCACCCCCGGTTCCTTTGGAGAACCCTGTGTAGTATCCAGTCCACCTTCAGAGGTTTTTTCCAGGTGCCCTTCAGTTCCTGCTTCTCCAGATGGAAAGTCCAGTAAGTGAGGCCTGAACCCTTACCACCAACGAAGGAGTTTTTCCTTCGGTGTTGCTACTAGGGATGCATTCACAGGATTGTTTCTCAACCTGCCAGAACCTGTCTTCTTGAAGGAGAATTGTAGACCTTGCAGATCTTCAGGAGACGACTTACCTGCACTCTCTTCCAGACATATCTCATTCAATGCCTCATCTAGAAGTTTTGCTTGCAGAGGCTCAGGGCTCATTTCTTTTAGAAGCTCTTCTTCCAATGAGCTTCGCCTTCTCTACTGGCATGTCTACCTGACGTCCACATCACTGGAGGAGTGTTACCAGATACGTATCTCTTAGACGCATCCCCTAGACATGCGCCTGGAAGGCCCATGTCACTAGACGATTATCTTCTCAAATAGCAGGTCTACCAGACGCCCACATCAATAAACACACAGATGCTACTTCCTTAGAGGCATGTTTTCTAGAAACCTGTCTCCCAGGGGAGCTACCGTAGGAGTGCCTTCCCTACAAGCATAACACGTGTTTCCCCAGATGTGCCTACCTATACAGCAGCACCTTGCTGGATGTACGTCTCCCAATGCGTTGCACTTACACACTTCTGTCAGGCACACCTCATAGGACTTACATCCACTGGGAAGGCATTATCATCTGAAGCATTTCCCTATTTTGTTGAGGATGTGCACTGGAGTGCAGAGAGTACACTCTTGTAAGGATCAGCTAATCACTGTGCCTTCTTCAGATTTAAGCTCAAGGCCTTGCCCATTGAGGAGGTCTCCTTCAGAGCATTAGTTCCTCAGAGCATGATCGCATGGTTGCTAATATCTTGCCAGATCTTTCCTCTTCAGAGGAGGATCTTAGATGCACCACAGGCGTCCCTCTTTCAGATCGCCTTGGAACTTGTAAATCTTCCTACAGGATTGACCAGGATCTTGCTCTTAACCCATGACTCTTCGGCAGACAACTTGAGCATGGAGCATAGTGATCTACGCAATTTGTCAAAGTACAATCTTTCCAGAATTTACTAATTCAGGCCGAGGCAATGGTAAGTCGTAAGCAACGGAAAGCTTAGCTCAAGAATGATTTGCTTCTCAAAACCTTCCAAGGAGGCAATTGGGTGGTAAAAAAAGCAAGATGCATTTAATTTAAGTATCAATGAGCTAACACACAGTTCCAGAACAAATTATTGAAAATTAAAAATACAATAAATTATAATTTCTTGTCAGTCATTGTAATATCATAACCAAACTAAATGCATATAAAAGTGAAATTAACTTGTGAAACAAAGTGCATTTTATACAACAGTAAGTTAAAATATGTACAAAGAATAAAGTTTCTAGTTTGCTTAGATAATGTTCTATGTACTTACCTCAATGAAAAATGTGTTGGCTCTGAATAACACAAGAAGTGAAAGAATGTACATTTTTATTAAGTCACAAATTGAATATTTTATATTCATTGCAGACCTTCTGGTACAGAAATTTACTCATTTGACCTGACAATGATAAAATGGTAATTGATGCTCATCACTAATTATGTAAATACCGTAGTCTGAAGCCCTTTATTAAATTCAATAGAAAATATTCCAAAATATTCATCTCCAAAAACTAAATTTTTCCTTTATGTTTTACAATAACAGAGTTTAGACATGATATCAAGCTACTAATATGACCTTAGTATGAATTTCTTACAAAAATCAGATTTTTCATTTGATTGCTTATATTCTAAAAAGTGAAATGCTGTTCAAGTTATCATTTACAATACCTTTTATGGAAGGGAACTACAAAAAATAAATCTTTCACAGTTAATTGTATAAACAATTATATAATAAGAGAAGGGTATAAAAATTCACTTGAGGTATTAACCTATAAGTAAATTTCATCTGTTCAGGATACTATTTGGCATATTGTACATAAACGTTTATTCATTATTTGTTACTGATTAAGACTTCATTCAAGTAAGAATAAAGTTCAAAACTTTTTCATTCATAGCTGATTTCTAGAAATAAATACATCAGGTGTAATAATAATAATATATATATATATATATATATATATATATATATATATATATATATATATATATATATATATATATATATATATATATATATATATATATATATATATATATATATATATATATATATATATATATATATATATATATATATATATATATATATATATATATATATATATATATATATATATATATATATATATATATATATATATTATATATATATATATATATATATATATATATATATATATATATATATATATATATATATATATATATATATATATATATATATATATATATATAGATAGATAGATAGATAGATAGATAGATAGATGATAGATAGATATATTCTATACTTTTTTTCAGATAGATATATAGTACAGTAATGATTGTGCTCCAAAAGCACAATAACACTTAGAACATTCACCCATAATAAGAGTTTATTGTGAAACTAATATAAAGAACTACAGGAGTCTTTTTTTAATTATGTGTTATATTTCCATAGAGGTGCAATGTTTCTTTTTTCTGATAAAAATACTACTTATGAAAATATAATGTTATTCATTTACATCAATTTATGCTACCTTATATAAATCACTTGGTCAATAGGCACATATTACAAGTAATTGTATAAAGTTGATTATTGGGAAGATTTCTTGCATTGTGGTATTTTGCCTTGAGGACATTTTGGATAAGCCCTCCCATTCCTATTAAAATAATATAATGTGTATGCTGTATTCATAACTCTTATAAAATGAAAATCATTAAGAAAAAATTTGTACAGAAAACGTCAACTCTGAGCCAACCTCCATTTTGTGGGAGGGAAAACTAAAGACATGTTTCAGAGGTGTTACACATAAGGTAACATTTTTAAACCATTACAATACATAACTTACTAAATCACAGTTTGCTCATGTATAGCCAGCCTCCACAAGGATAGGGCTGGATGAAATTAGAGAGCTTTAACGAATTTTCCACTGCATACACCTAATGGATTAAACACAGTTTCACATTGTTCACAACAACACTGTTGAAACTACTACGATTACACACAGCCAGTTATTAAAGGTCACTTTTACATAACATAACACTTCTTATTAAAATGCAATACAATAGTCACAGAGTTACTTTTCACTCACTTTATACGCACTACTATGAGATTATACACTTTGTCATGAAGTTACAAACAGCAATCTAAAAATAAACACTTAGTTACATAGTTTACTACAAACTTGGATTTTTCTATTACATGAGAATCACGATGTATTAATACGAGTATGATCATTTTTATCACCAAGAATGAAGAAATTAAGCCGCAATGGATGAAAGCCAAAGAAAACTACGACTTCGACTTCGACTTCAGTTCAGATTTCCAACAAAAAAATATTAAAAATTTTATCAGGAACAACATTATTGGTCACCAACAGCTCCACTTACCGGAAGACTTATGCTGCACTTTACAATAATCAAGTGACTAACATAGGAACAACGCATAATATCGAACAGTAGGGGCACACCAGACTACTGTTCCTGCATTACGCCAAATCCCTGCCTAGCACAGAGATCTTCCAAAAAGAGAGAATACACAGACACACACCCTAATATCACCCCTAATCTTCTCTTTCTAATTCATCAATTAAAGTCGCATAATCATGAACATACCAAGTAGCCGCTTTCTGGACTGATTCTCTTACTATGTTGCCACCAAAACCTGTGAGAAAAGAAAGGATTATATTTGAATCAAATCTAACATGAGTATTTGTGATGGAGATGGACTACAGTGCATTTCTCTAATATGAAGAAAGAAAATAACAATCATGTTTGTTGCTTCTGCAAATGTCATAAAAAATCTCTTGAAAGAAAAAAAAAAAAAAAAAAAGGAAATTAAGAATTCGTGTAAACGAGCCAGGAATCTAACATGATTCATGGAATACGTTATTTTGAAATATTTTTTTTTCTTTCCGCTAAAAACTCTTTATATTTGCATGAGGAACGAATTCTTGATTTTTTAAATATACTGTATATATATCATTGTGCAATTTTGAGGCTCTTGAAATAATATTCCCTATGATGAAGAGTTCACTGACATTCCAAGTAAAGGTCAAATGACTCTGTGATTTTGGTTTATTCAAGGTAATTTTCGCCAACTTGATCAGTTAATCTCTTCAAGAGTTATTCTATAAATTATGTAACATAAACAAAGATATTTAACCTTTAAACATAAATCACAAACAAAGATTAATGTTAGTGTAATTATACCAAAGGATTACAAGATATTTTGATTATGAAGTTGATTGTAGGAATTCTATAAAAATGGAGAATTTCATGTTACCCTAATTCATAAGGCTGTTGTCCCAAATGTCCAAAATTACTCTTATAATTTGTTACCTGTACTTTTTTTATCTCTTTTTTTGAGGAATAAAAATTGTTACACCCTCATTCTATTATTCTTATCCATTATAAAGCTGAAATGGAAACAAAACATATGAAAATAGGATCTTGATATCTTTAAAAAGAATAAATATTACCTGAAAATATTCCTGATAGATATTATTGCTTTTATCTAACATATATTTTAGGTTGTTAATAAAATTCGTCGTTTTATGTGCAGCGAGGATCGCCTACTTCGTCTCACGTATGCTGAGTGAAAGACTTTGGAGTCCAGGTACTTATCAGCATTTTGTCATTGCTACCAAACAATAAACAGCTTTAGCCTCATTTCACTAAAGCAATTTTTTTTCTCCCGTACGGAAATATTTCCGCTCGTGAGGAGGCATGTCTTCACACAAGAGGATTTTCCCTCAGTGGCCTCGTAGTTCCTATAGGCCACTACACTGGAACTGCATGCATAGCAATACACGTTGATCTACTAGTGTGAAGTGGGCCTTAGTCTACAGAGATGCAACACAATATATTTACCTATGAAGGCGTCCGCAGGAGGACAAGCTTCCATGTCCGTTGCTCCATCGCCAATCATGACAACACTGGAATATCCCTCTCGTTTCTTGAGCCAGGCTATAACCTCGGCCTTGCCACCTGATCTGCTCGTCAGCTGGGCCTCGTCAAACCCGGCATATTCTCCTACCGGATTTAAAATAAAAGGTATAATAATTCCAGGTATTGTCATCGTGTATACAGCAAAAATGTGAAATAATTGTATTGAAGTACTCGAGTAGTAAAGTAAATGAAAATACAAACCATCGTAAAAGAATTTCAGTCGGTTGGCGAAGATGTTTTCCAGAGGAATATTCAGCATCTTGGCCACGGGGGCGATGAGGGATCGAAATCCCCCTGATACCAG
>NC_090731.1:90866896-90871896 GCF_036898095.1 Palaemon carinicauda
ATATATATATATATATATATATCTCTTTTGTGGAGTGCGAAGAGCATGTCCAAACCATCTCCATCTACCCCTCATCATGATCTCATCCACTTATGGCACTCGAGTAATCTCTCTGTTAGAGTTTCATTTCTAATCTTGTCATGACATTTAACTCCCAATATCCTCCTGAGGGCTTTGTTCTTAAAATTGTTTGAAGTTGTGAAGAAATCATCCTCTTCTTGTTGGTTGTCATTTAGACCACGTAAAAGTAAATAAACAATCAATAAACAAATAAAATGCTCTTCTCAAAGCTAGACTAAAAAGGTAAATAAATAGAATGACCTAATCGCTGCAATTCTACTTTTTTCAAAAGGAGAAAAATAACAACGACGCTACTTCAACACTATCCAGCCCAGTAAGCTCAAAACCTTCCATTTGTGAGCGTAAGCAGAGGACCTGCTTAGTCTAGAAATACCGACAGATTAAGCAAGTGGCTGTCAATCTTCTTTCCTTAAGAACACTTTCTTCTTTTTGTTTTGATTTCATTTATCTTTACTCTGGCAGTTATGAACATCCAAATCCACTCGAGAACATCTACAAAATCTCAATGGAACTTGAACTTGTGTTTAAATACCTGAAACTTTAACTCTACTAAATTCGGGGGTCTATAAAAATCTCATTTCCACTTGTAATTCTTTAGTGTTATCATTTCAGTGTTCGTTTAATCGAAATCGAATGATATTTAAAAATTGTTATATAGAGAGAAAAATTACAGAAATAGAAGATTATAAAAGAGCATATCAATTTTGAAATGAGTCTGATGTCTATGGTGAAGAATAATATAAAAAATATTCCTAATATGATGCATACATATATATTACAAAGACAATCTATGACAATATTTTGACTACCGTTTATATTTTGATTAATGACGAAAAATCGAAATTTGTCTAATACAAGTGAAATAAAAAATATACGTCTTTTGCAATATGGGGATGGTTTTCATACATGCAAGCTTTGCAGATCACTGATTATATATGGATTGAAACTGAATTTATAAAGTATAATATGCACGACTCTTTCAAATTGATTACGATTTAGCAGTCGTTATAGACTATACCAAGAGTAATTTACAGGAAATTTATACACAATATTACAGATATATATATATATATATATATATATATATATATATATATATATATATATATGTGTGTGTGTGTGTGTGTATATGTATATATTTATATATATACATACACACACACACACACACATATATATATATATATATATATATATATATATATATATATATATGTATATATATATGTATATACACACACACACATATATATATATATACATATATATATATTGTATGTATATATGTATATATGTATTTATGAATATATATATATATATATATATATATACATTGCATGTATATATATATATGTATATATGAATATATAAATATGTATATATATACATATATATATATGTATATATGAATATATAAATATGTATATATATATATATATATATATATATATATATATATATATATATATATATATATATATATGTGTGTGTGTGTGTGTGTGTGTGTGTGTGTAGACAGATATTTGAGTATGTATACAAATAGTGTATTGTAAGAAATCATTCTAAATGTCAACCACAAACCAATCACCGTTCCAAACCAGATCGAAGAAGTAGTCACTTTCAGAGAGAGAGAGAGAGAGAGAGAGAGAGAGAGAGAGAGAGAGAGAGAGAGAGAGAGAGAGAGAGAGAGAGCATTTGAGTATGGCCAATAGGAACACACATCTTTGATAAACTCCCTTACCTGTGTCAAAGGTCCCGTAGGGGGACTTGGCCAACGATGGGGCCTTTAGGGAGGACTTGCAGAAAGGATCGCAGATGACCCCGGACTTCTTCCACAGTCGAAAGATAAGGCAACGTCCCAACATTTTACTAAATCTATTCTGGCTGGACTCACTGGTCTCTCAGTCAAATCATTCTTTGGCGGACCAGAGGTGTTTGTGTGTGTGTGTGTTTCATCCGCAGCGAATTAGTTGCAAAAGGAAATGGTTTACAGAATCAATATAACGAAAAAGGGAAGCAAAAATAAAAAGACACTTTGATGATGTCTTATGTAAAAAAGGGAAAAATTTGTTTACAGTATGTTATTTAAAATCTTCTGAAAGATAATCATGTCTTAAAAAAGTGGAAATGGATCAAAATAAAAACTAAACTTTTGTATGCAGATTACAAAACATGAATATAAAAGCAGCTTATGGAAAGTTCTGTATTTGTTTGTACGCGGAGGGTCCACAATAAAACATTTAATATCTTAAAGAACAAAACAAACCAACAGTCAAAAGTGAAATATAGAAATAAAGAGGAAGAACAATTATCCCCAAAGTATGACCCCTCTAACTTGAATCAATCGCACAAAATCGGTGGCATGGTAACAAAAAGATCCGCCCTTCAAGAGCTTGATATAGCCCAGAGACAAACAAACACAGCGACATGGAAGCAACTTCCTCTGCAAATCTTTCCAAGGTGAAAGGAATCAACTGGCCTCCACTGTGCATGACCCAGGCGGAGCGCTCCGCCGGATTTCATGTAGTACAAAATAATAAGTTGATCAGGAACGAGAGAGAGAAGGAGAGAACAGTTAGAGAAAGGATTGCGCATGCTGAAAGGACTAGTATTCAAATAACTGGATCTAGAGAGAGAGAGAGAGAGAGAGGAGAGAGAGAGAGAGGAGAGAGAGAGAGAGAGAGAGAGAGAGTGAGAGAGAGAGAGCAAAATGCATGTCCATTCTGCAAAGTATCTAGTAGTTTTTATACAGTGAGTATCTGGTCAACGACATATTAATAAGTCATGTATAAAGCTTAGCTTTCAAATTATGCATCATTCAGGTTTCAACAATGCCCACTCCCTTGTTTTCATCACATTAATCTATTGGTCTATCTGGACGTTAATGCTGCGATCTCCATTAAGATAACTCAACGTCTCATATCTCGACTACTGACAATGGAAAAACTCTCATAGTTACAGAAATGTAATAATGTTATCATGAAAAGGTCTATCTGGGTAAAAATTCAATTTGGTTGATTAAGTAAACAATTATTAAGTACAATTTCTATCATTTTTCAATGAGAGCTAGATTCAGAATTTTAATGACTGGTTAACCATACTTAAAACATGATAAACCAGGATTTATGATAGGATTGAACTTAAAAGCAGACGTTGCCAGTTTTACTCAATGTAATCAACTGAACGATTAAAGATATTTGAAAAGATTCACTTATCTTGCCATATCAACTATTTTCTATTTGTCTGAAAATTACTAGTGAGAATATATACATTACCATATATATTACGTCACTATAAAATGGGAAATAATGCGGAAATATAAAAATGCTTCAACATTTGATTGTGGGTTTCGATAAACTAAGTGTCCGATGGATTGTTTTGAAAGATCTTTCACAGATTTTCTTGGAAACTGAGAACAATCAAGAATAGTAAAAACCTGGAGTCAATCACGAATTCCCTCTTCTAGCTATGTTTCTAAATGTCATTTTTTTCTCTCTCCTTACCAACGTCACGAAAACCTCTTGTAATTTATCTGCAGAGATGTAGACTTTTTTCAATTAAAAAACGCTAGTCAAGAGATGATGGTATTTTTTTTTTTTTTCTGAATCCAGTATCCACGACCTTTTCTTTTTATTGATTGATGCTGATAATTTTCTTTATATTTTCACCCAAAACCTCAGTTATTCTGTTTTCTGTCAAGTTGATTTTGTATCTCTCTTGGTGGATGTCTGTACACCACAGAACTAGATGTTCTCCCAATGGGACTTAATTCACCGCCCCCCACCCCCCCCACCCCTCCGAATATTTACAAGGCTCTCGAACATTGTTTCATCTCATTTCTTTTGTGCAACATTAATGTGAAACTCTCATTATTTCTATATCGAACAGCCTAAAGGTGAAGCTGTCTAAAATATTGTATTTTCATGGGAGCTATTGCAGATACTTCCTCAGTGGCCGCTGAGTGTTCTAATTAGATTTAGAATACATTATACATTTTCTTTTACAATGGTAATTCCTTTTGCAATTACCACCGATAATTTTATTGATTACTTGATATAATATTCTTCTCTCTCTCTCTCTCTCTCTCTCTCTCTTCTCTCTCTCTCTCTCTCTCTCTCTCTCTCTCTCTCTCTCTCTCTCTCTCTCTCTCTCTCTCAGAATAAGTTAAAGTTCTAAAATGTTTATAAACACAAATGATAAAAAGTTTGGTCATAGCACGCCTATTTCTCTTTTACTTAAGTGACGCAAGACTTACAGAAAGAGCCTATGCTGTAGTCCTTGGGGTGACGTCAGAAGGCTACAGCCTTCCAGTTTCTCACCGAGTTTTTTTGGGGGAGAGAATTAAGAAATGATGGGTAAAATGAAAGTCAGGAAGCTAAAAAACGCACGCAACTTTTAGCTTTTGCTCAAATGTATAGCAATGCAGATACCATTGAATAAACAAAAAATTGGGCCAAGATAATATTCATGACAAATGCCCCCAATGTTGTATATAATTATACAAAAAAAAAAGGTTATGATATAGAACTATAAGCCTTATTTTCCTTATATAATAAAGAGCAAGTATCTGAATATATATACATATATATATATATATATATTTATATATATATACATATTACACACACACATATATATATATATATATATAATATATATATATATATATATATATATATATATATATATATATATATATATATTATATACTTCCCTGGCATGTTCGGTGGGGAAGAGGGGTAGTAATACCCTGGTGAAAGGGGGTAACCCGAGAGGTACACTCGGAAACCACTCTCTCCCACAAATTGCTGAACCAGCAGGTTGTAGTTAGGAAATGGAGAGGGGTGGGAAGGGTTGAATATCTGTGTGCACGTGTGCGTGTATATCACTCTAAATATTTAAACGCCATTGTTGATGGC
>NC_090731.1:90880210-90895210 GCF_036898095.1 Palaemon carinicauda
AATTTTCTATCATCTTTCGTAATTCTTCATATGATTCACGAAACACAACTGTTATCTGTATATATATATATATATATATATATATATATATATATATATATATATATATATATATATATATATATATATATATATATGTGTGTGTGTGTGTGTGTGTGTGTACATATAGTGTATATATATACATATATATATATATACATATATATATATATATATATATATATATATATATATATATATATATATATATATATATATATATATATATATATATGCACTAAGAGAGAGAGAGAGAGAGAGAGAGAGAGAGAGAGAGAGAGAGAGAGAGAGAGAGAGAGAGAGAGAGAGAGAGGAACTATCTCTATTCCAACCCCAACCCCCTCCAACGAAGCAAAACATTCCGCTCCGATCCAAGAATAGAAGTGATTGACATTGTTCCTATAAGGCCATCGAAGCTTAGCGTTCGCTGCATAGAAACCTAATAAGCGGGTAAATCAGTTGCCTTGACATTGACCTTACAGATACCCTAGGGCCGGGGGGGGGGGGGCGTTATCTCTATCCCCATGATTCCCTCTCCTAAGTTAATAACGCTGAGTAATTCGTTATTTGGTAAAGCAATGAAGACTGATGGAATTTAGTATCAGCATCATCATCAAAATTGGTTGGCACAAATACACCACACATTTATATATATATATATATATATATATATATATATATATATATATATATATATATATATACATATATATACATATATATATATATATATACATATATATATATATATATATATATATATATATATATATAGATAGATAGATAGATAGATATACTGTATAGGCTATATATGTTTGTGTGTATATATATATATATATATATATATATATATATATATATATATATATATATATATATATATATATATATATATAGAAGTACATATAAATTCAAATATTTACATATAGGCTATCTACCTATATTTACATGTGTGCGTGAGTATAAATATGCCCACATATACGTCTTCCTGCGATTTTAAGCAAGGTATGTACCCTAGTATACATATAGTCTACACCTACATCAGTACGCCTGTATACAACCTGTATATTTTGGAGAGAGAGAGAGAGAGAGAGAGAGAGAGAGGAGAGAGAGAGAGAGAGAGAGAGAGAGAGAGAGAGCTGAAGAAGTGACTCCTGTCCCATCTGGTAGAATATATCACCCCTGTGCCTTTTCATAAAATTTGTTTAGTTCCCTTCTACAATAGTTTAATGGCCTCACGATTTACATAACGCGTATTGATGCTCACTTGCACTGTCACTTTGGCAACTGTGTTTTGGGATAAATGTTTGCGCTCTGTGTTATCGTTTGCCACAAAGAGAACGCGTAAGAATCAAATTTTGTTTGATGGAGTTCTAAAACTAAACTAGGACAGGCCAAGAAGGGCGAGACCTAAAATGTCTACGATTTAGATGGAATCGGATTGGAATTGCAGACTATCAACAGCGAATGGTAGAGGTTTTCTACTTCTATTAACAGACTGTGACGTAAACAAAAGAGTTTCTCGTGGATTTATTTCAAGATAGTTAGGTGTTATTTCCACTTAAATGTATTGCTCAAACAATTAGCACCTTTAGGAATACTATGCTATTTCCCAGATGTGTTTCAGAAACGTGGCAGAAAGAAAACACTTCATGTTTCATCAGCCCAATGTACGGTTTCGTTGACAACTTTAATTCCTCGATTTTGATATATGAAAGATTGAATAGCTTAAGGGCCACTTTTTTCATCCTAATTTTTTTTTTTTTTGGATAACTTTTGTAAAAAAAAAAAAAAAAAACCAAAAGTACGCAATGTTAAGTAGATTTAAAATTCTACATTTCAAAATGAAGCAAAGCAGAATATATTTTTTTGTTTTACTGAGATTTTATGCTTCTCCATCAATTCTTTAAAGATATCAACATTAAATATATAGAAATCCTGAAAACATGTATTTTAATGTAATATTCCAGAATTAGTTTGCCACTTCATCTAGACTATATAATTTATATGTAAAATGTTGAAAAATAAAATATGTTACTACTCTCCTCTAAGCCTGTTTGTGGGTCTTGGCCAAGAAAGAAGTCATTAACACCCCCCCCTCTCTCTCTCTCTCTCTCTCTCTCTCTCTCTCTCTCTCTCTCTCTCTCTCTCATAGACACATACATACACACAAAAAGGTAACACTAATGCATTACTGCGTTATCCAAAGTTTAAAAATCCCTATTTATGGGTAATTGATAAAATGATCACCATTATTGGATTTTACAGGTGAGAAGTTTAAGACATAAACATAACATTCAGAGAACAATAGATAATCAAGAGCGTGTAACAATGGATTAACATGTGCAAATTGAAACGATGTACAAACGATATTAAAACAAGAAATTTGGGAACCTGGTCTTCTAATTAATATTCTTCTAAACACACACACAAACACAGATATATATATATATATATATATATTATATATATATATATATATATATATATATATATATATATATATATATATCTTTGTGTGATTTCGCCTGGGGCTCTAATCCCGAGGTCGTTAAGAGAATCCAGACATTAATGTATCAAAAATATATATGGCTTATTTGAATATATAATATATATATATATATATATATATATATATATATATATACATATACAGTATATGTATATATATATATATATGTATAATACATATATATACATATATATATATATATATATATATATATATATATATATATATATATATATATGCATATATATATATATGTATATATATCTATATATACACATTTATTTATTTATATCTATATATATATACATTTATTTATATATACATATGTATATATATATATAAATGTATATAGATATAGATATAAATAAATAAATGTATATATACATGCATAAATATATGTATATATGTCTTTATATATATATATATAATATATATATATATATATTATATATATATATATATACATATATATATTTATTCATATCTATATATATATATATATATATATATATATATATATATACATATATATATTTATTCATATTTATATATATATATATATATATATATATATATATATATATACATATATATATATTTATTCATATTTTATATATATATATATATATATATATATATATATATATATATATATATATATATATATATATATATATATATATATATATATATATATATATATATGGAAATAATCAAAGAAAACACTAATCATTCGCTTGGAATCACTGAAAGTACTGATCATGTAAGCCACGAGTTCATTTATTTTTTATTATTGCTAGGAGTTCTTCTATTCATGCTCTGATTCACCTATTCAATTGAAGATCTTGTAGGGCAAGAATAAAAAAAAATAAATGAGGCTAACAAAGCTGCCTTCTTTGCAAAACGTGTTTGAGTTTATAAACTCAATAAACATGCTGGACTGCCAGGACTGGTTCCCCTTAAAGGTAACGTTTGTGTTAGTGTTTATTATTCGTCGGAAGCTCTCTCTCTCTCTCTCTCTCTCTCTCTCTCTCTCTCTCTCTCTCTCTCATTTTAGGCGAAGTTGCTTGTGGGGTAATGACACGATTTACGATTCAGAGAGAGGAACCCGTGTTTCGACCTGGCTCAACCCCCAAACAGGGTGAGGCTAGGATGACTATGGCAGGACTTTTCCTCTTCGTTAATTAAATAAGTGGAGTAGGTAAATGATTATTAGTTGATTATTATGAGCTGAAGTCAGAAACTTGTAAAGAAAAAAAAAAGAAAAAAAAGAAAGAAAAAAAAACTGACATGGATAATACATGACTCAAATGTGTACTAAATTCTCATAATTGTAAAACAAAAAAGCATTGACCAAGTTATCAACACCTTACTAGAATAAATGCATGTATTACATATTTCTCTCTCTCTCTCTCTCTCTCTCTCTCTCTCTCTCTCTCTCTCTCTCTCTCTCTCTCTCTCTCTCTCTCTCTCAAAACTTTTCATTAACTGCATTATTTTCTACTTTTTCATTTATTATGACAAATGAAGTAACTCGACAAACAACCCTAATTTGTGAAATCAATTTCGCTTATGAAATATAATTTGATACAAAATTTACTGCATACAATTTCAAAAATTCAACTTTACATACAAACTTAATATAATTGTAAAAAGTTTTGAGTTAAATATTTCAATGACTATTCATTTATTTAAAAAACACACAACAATGACTTAAACTAAGATAATATAATTAGAATCAAATACCGGTGAAAAAAAAAAAGAAACAGGAATATTACCACAAGAAAACTGTCATCATTCAGACCACAAAACATTTCGGTTTGGAGCACTATTGTATATTTTCCATTGCACATCAGCGTACCAAAGTCCATAAGTAAAGCAAATTATTCTAAGGTTTGGCAGATATGGGAATCAAAGACCGCTGAAAGAGGACAATAGAATATGGTTGCTGCATAAAATGCTCCAAGAAAGATTTCAGAATAAGGTGTGGAATGAAAAAACCACCATTAGACGGGTGTTGAAGACAATAGAATGTAGGTGTTAAAATCAAAGACTTCTGACAAAAATAACAGAATATTGGTGTTGAAGAAAATATTTGTAAAAGAGGACAATAGATTTTGGGTGTTAAATGAAAGACTTCTGGAAAAGGACAAAAGAATATGAAGGACGAATGTAAGATTCTTACCTACTGGAAATGACCACAGAATAGGCCTATGAGAGGCGAATATAAGACCTCTGTTAAAGGTCAATTGAAAATGGGTGTAGAATGCAAGACCTCCAGGAAAGGACCAAAGAACATTAGTCTTCAAATCAAGATCTCTAGAAATAGGACAACAAATTATCCAAAGAAAAAGGACAATATAATATGGCAATTGATATAAAGATAATAAAATTTTCTATACGATCCAAGGTCTACAAATTAAGCTATGATCTCACGGCCACCTGGCCTACTTCTATCTCAGATGGAGAAAAAAAAAATTAGAAAAACAAGTCATGCCTAAGGCTCATTTGGGGTGTGATGCTTGACCTAACCTTACTAGCTTAAACGTCTTTTTCCGTTGCCTCCAGGATTTCATGTTCTTTCTGTTGTAAATAATTGATGGAAATCTGGTAACGTCGTCGGAAAAAGATTAAATACAGGAAATAAGGGATAATTCTGAGTTCCTACCTTAAGGTAAACAGTAGATTGCTATTTTAAAATGGGATGGTAAATTAGAAAGTACATGTTTTTTGGCATTGCTTATTTAGTGCACTTTTGAAGCTTATAATCAAATAAAAATTTGAGTACAAATTTAAAAAATTTATAAGCACAAAAAGCGAGGCTGCAAGCTTGATAAAACAAAAGTAAAGCTTTAATATTCGGAAGCAAAACTAAATAATATCCATTGTTTATATGACTAGTCACAGTGCTTCATCTTACCTTAAGATCATTATCAAGACCGAAGTATTTGCACTTATCAGATTAAATCCGTTTCAAATCAGTGGAAGACTTTAATGCAAAACCATTTCCGTTTTTAAAACCAAGGTCGATTTCCCTCCTTCACTCGTTTATAATTCTGAAACAAATGACGTAAAGTGTTAGGCCTGTGATTTCTGCCTACCCAACCGAATACCGGTACTAGCTGCGCTACCAGTCTACTCTTCTATATAGCAAGGGGTGGGGGGGGGAGTTGTGTTGTACTAAATTATCCCTAAAAAACTCGGTGAGAAACTGGAAGGCTGTAGCCTTCTGACGTCACCCAAGGCCTACAGAATAGGCTCTTACTGTAAGTCTTGCGTCACCCAGCCAAAAGAGAAATAGCCGTGCTATGACCAAACTTTTTATCATTTTGTTTATAAACATTTTAGAACTACAACTTACTCAGAGAGAGAGAGAGAGAGAGAGAGAGAGAGAGAGAGAGAGAGAGAACAAGGCCTTTAGAGTAGTGCGAGTGGTAAAGAAACGTGTCCTTGAAATGATTGTAGGCATAAAGGGTTAACAGTACCACACATCCGGGACAAGTTTGAAAAGATTCTTTAATCCTTTGCTGTTTAAACCATACAGCCTTACAGGTTAGGCCTATCCGAATTCATATCCTTACGCGGTTGGAAAGGTCTCAGTCATTCACTCTCTCTTATACACATATAATCATACACACATACATATATATATATACACACACACACACACACACACACACACACATATATATATATATATATATATATATATATATATATATATATATATATATATATATATATATATATATATATATATATATATATATGATGGTGTATGCAACCCGTCAAAAATGACGGCTAAATATTTAGATATGCACACATTTGCAAATTCCTTTAAGCAGGTATGACTACAACCTTTCTTCATCACCTGAGTGACTGGGAGAGATTTGCGTGACCGGAAAGAAAAACATAATACACACTCACACACACACACACACACACACACACATATATATATATATATATATATATATATATATATATATATATATACATATACATACATACATACATACACACACACACACACATATATATATATATATATATATATATATATATATATATATATATATATAAATAAATATAAATAAATAAATAAATATATATAAATTATATATATATATATATATATATATATATATATATATATATATATATATATATATATATATATATATATATATATATATATATATATATATATATAAAACCAGACACTTGTTCTTTATTATATAAGGAAGATATATATATATATATATATATATATATATATATATATATATATATATATATGTATATATATATATATATATATATATATATATATATATATATATATATATATATATATGTGTGTGTGTGTGTGTGTGTGTGTGTATACTTATGTATTACAGCCATGCCAGGAAAAGGGAAATGGCTTAGTTGAAATTAGAAATTCAGTGTTATTGTTGACATCAAATATAAAATAACATCGTTTCTAGGCAGGTTGATGAAAGTTCTCATCTGTCATTTTCTTGATGATTCGAGATGAATCAGATTTTAGGAATGAGGATAATACAGGATAACGCAAAAAAGATTCAAATTGTGACCCTGGGCTCGGGCAAAGTATTAAGCAACATTTCTTTGGGTAAGGCCATTAAGGGATTTTGACGAAGGAAAAATCTATTTCTGGGGAGAGACCTGTGACGCCCGGCGAAAAAGTCCTTCTTTGTACTTTTTCTGATATAAATCTTCCAAATATACCAGAGAAAATTAAAAGCATGGAATGCAGAGGTTACAACCCTCGCGCGAGCACCTTGTTGGTGTCGTATATCTAACAAGGGCGTTTGTAAAACACTATTCACAGGCTGTCTTCCATTTAGATAATCCCTTCATCAAAGGGGGAGGGCCGTGACAGGCCCTAGAGAATACAGTTGGGTTACCCTACCGACACCCACCACTCGCGCTCACTAGGTCATCCTTCTGCAAGAACATATGGCTTGGCAAGGAAAGGGTGGGTCCGTACAAAAATCATCGGGAAGGGTTTCGCCGGGCGTCACAGGTCTCTCCCCAGAAATAGATTTTTCCTTCGTCAAAATCCCTTTTCTGGGTCGAACCTGTGACGGCCGGCGAAAAAGTACCAGAGAATGCCTTCCAAGCCCAATAAATTAATAACATAATGAGGAGAATACAATCACCATGTACGACAATACTATGATATAATAAAGTAATCGTCCAATTACCAACCAGCCAAATGACATAGGGAACGTAAGGTTAAATAATAATGACGACAAGGAACCAACTGAGTGTCGAATCGCAAAAGGCATCAAACCTTACATGTCTAAGTATATCTAAACATTAAAGGAACGGTAACTACAATAACAGTTAAACCATAGGAATTAAACATGGCAAATATCATAGGGCTAACGAACTACCAAGGAGAGCGGCGACGTGGTGTGAGTGGCGGGTAGGAGGGAGAAGAGAAGAGATGGAAGAAAGGAAGAAGAGGAGATTAATGGGGAGAGATAAGGCTCCCCTCTGCCATCGTTGGGTATTTAAGGGCCTGTAAGATCTTTAGATATTGGCGTTTGACAACCATAGGGGATTTCCAACCCGTATATTTTTAAAATCACCAAAGTCCCTGTTCTGGAAATCATTGTTGGAGGCATCTACTGTCCGTATATCATGAGCCTGGGGAAATGATTCCGGATTAGTATGTTTAATGAAGTAGAGGATTTGTTGCCTGATACCGTGAATGGAAATAGTACCTCCTTGTTCCCTGATAACCAAGGAGCCAGACGAGCGGGTGGCAGTTCTAGCTAAAAAGGGGCTTGAGAGTGTGACTGTACACGGAGAAAAATCCTGGGGATGAAGAATAATCTTCCGAGAGGAGCACCTATTTTGCGGATCCTCATTTTTTAGCTAGGGAAGCTTTGTCTGGAAAGGAGTACTTCGGCTGAAGGGAGGAAATCTATGTTTTCCGGGTTTCGTGAGAGCTGCTAGTTCTGATGTTCCATCACCTGAAGCTATAGCCGTTAGAAATAAAGTCTTCCTAAGAAGAGTGATATAAGAGCAGGATTCATTGTCCGTGTCCATCGCAAGTTTGAGAACACCGTTCAGAGACCAAGAGTCCTTTTGTGGCCGAACCGAAGGTAGAAGCCTAGCACATGTTTTTGGGGTTGATGAGAAATAGGAATCAGCTAGGTTAATGTTGAACCCAACAAGGTAGATCTTCTTCAAAGCTGACTTGATGGTGGTTAAAGTGCTAACTGTTAGGCCTTTGTCAAATAGGAACCTCAAGAAAGAGATGGCTAAATGCGGGGACATACGAGTATGGTCTGCACTCTTAGGGGACCTACTAGTTGTTAACGGCCGAATCATATTGGCGAATTGTCGAGTCCCTTTTTTGTCCCATTCCATGAAGAGATCGTTTCCGGTTCAATGTTCGCATCTCTACGAGCTGCCAACTTCCTGTAGTCCACAAAGTTAGAGTTTTGGCTATCCTTGAGTAATCTGACACAGTGAGTTTGGATACTCGGGTCAGTTTGAGGAACGGGATCCGGATGGGACTGAGTTTCAACTCGAGGAGGAGAGGAAACCAACTGTTCTTGGCCAGTGAGGTGGTACTAAAGCCACTGCGCCCGGGAAGGAGCGTAGTTTGTGTAAAAGTTTTTAGAAGATTCCCTGGGGGAGATAGGGAAATCTTCTTCTAATGGTTCCAATCCCGGGGTAATGCGTCCATGGCATAAGCCCGAGGGTCCAGGGTTGGGGTCACATAACAAGGAAGTTAGTGATTCATCTGAGTTGCGAATAGATCTACCTGGAGGCCTGGAACGAGCCTGAGTATCCACCGGAATGAAATTATGTCTAGAGACCATTCTGACTCCAGTGGATCCGTCCTGGATAGTGAGTCCGCTCTCACATTCTGGCCTCCCGCTAGGTGAGGTGCTGACAGGAACCAGTTCTCTTCTGTTGCCCAGGCGAAGATAGTGACCAGGATCTGATTCAGGTTGGGTGACTTGGATCCTCCCCTGTTGACGTAGTGTACTGCGTCTGTGCTGTCTGACACTACTCTGATGTGGGTCGACCTCGGAGGAGAGTCTCTCTTCAGGGTCAAGAACACTGCCATGGCTTTGAGAACAATGATATGGGACTGTTTCATGGAGAGTGACCAAGAACCTGAAACATCTGATGTTCGGAGTAATCCCCCCCATCCACTTAGAGACGCGGCTGTATGGAATGTCACTTGTGGAGGTGGGAATTGTAGAGGAACCGATTTGGAGAGGTCCTTCGGTTCGGACCATGGGTGTAGTCTCATTTTCAAGACAGAGGGGATCTTCGAGATCATGTCTCTTATAGGTACTGTAGCTCTCTTTCTCCAAACTCGATTGATGTCTTTGAGTTTGGCTTTTATTAGATCTGTTACTGAAGTGAATTGGAAAAGTCCGAGGATACTTTCTAAGGCTCTTCGGACACCTGTTTGTGTTTGAGAAAATTTTTTGATCTTGGAAACTATTCCTCTTACCTTTTGGAAGGGAGAGACAACGTGTGCTTCGAAAGGTCCCACTGAATGGCTAACCATTCTAAGCGGACTGATGGTTGCAGGCGAGATTTTTTGGAGATTGACCCGAAATCACAGGTTGTCGAGAAATTGGAATAATTCCTTCGTAGCTCTGTTGCCTTCTATGACCGGCCGGGCCCAAATGAGCCAACCGGCCAGATAAGCAATGATCTGTATCTCTTGGTTCCTGAGTTGTTCTAACACTCTCTCTCCTAGTTTTGTGAATATCCTGGGATCAATATTGAGGCCAGAGGGCATGTCTTGAACACAAAGGCTTTCCTGCTTAGGCGGAAACCCAGATAAGAAGAGAAGTTTCGAGCTAAAGGCGCAAGATAATAGTCGTCGGTAAGATCGACAGAGGTGGTGACGGTCCTACGGGGAAGTAAGGTCCGTACCTGAGAGATAGTCAACATCCGGAACTTGTCGCAGAGAATGTAAGAGTTTAGCTTGACAAGTCCAGGTCCACTCTCAATGCCGCCAAGCCTTTCTTCGGAATTGTGAACAGGTGGCTTTGGAACTTCAGTGATCGATCCCGTTTGATTGCTTCTTCTTGAGTAACCCTGTGGTGTACTCTTCCAGGATGGGAGTGGATTTCTGGGAGAAGGTCACTGGTGGAGGAGGAGGACCTTGTGACCATTTTCACCTCAAACCTTTAGAGATTATGCTATGAGCCCACAGACCGAAGGTCCAATGGTCTCGAAAGTGGTAAAGTCTACCCCCTACCGGGACCACCGCGTTGTGAGGGGGTGAATCTAGGTACTTTCCTTCTCCGAGCCCCCTTTTTTCTAGGTCCGTCTCGATGGCGAGACTGTCTTCTACTCCTGTAGCTTCCTCTCTGGTGTCCACGAGAGGAGCCTGAGGGTTCGGATCTAGGGCTGTATGCAGGTAAAACATCCCAACGGGGTTGGGCTGTGTACCTGGGGAATCAGTGAGGTAGACCACCTGATGAGGGGGATTTGGATGCATAGACGTCGAATCGGAGGGAGGCTGTGATGACGAGTGGGTAACCGACTATCGATTCCTGTCTGATAGAGGCCTCAGACAGAACGTATTTCCCACAACTAACCCGATCAGACCATCAAACGTGTAGGTCGAATTGGAAGGGCAGATCTTGGAATTATCGTAACCCCCAGACTGACAACATCCTGGTCCAGACAGATCGGGCCTGCCCTTTAGGAAATAATACTGTTACCTTCGGTACCTTGTCTAACCTAACCAAGGCAATCTCTTTCAATCGAATGAATCCGTTGAACGGGAATTCTAGTACCTGGGAGTAAATTCTACGTCCCCCAGAGGGAGGATGTCTATGCCATCCAGATTTATGGTACCATCTATATATGGAACATGTAAGGCAAATCTCTATGCGTTGTTTTTATCGAAGGAGGTTACTTCGATATGCCTGGGGCTGTAGGGGGAAACTTCTGAGTTCCTGAATGGATCTGACTCACTACCATACTTTTGAGCTCCGTCATAGCCCCTTGGTTTTCCCTAGAATGTGTTGCTTTTAGCAGTCACGGTTTATGCAGGGTAACATGAACATCAGGATCCATTAAGGGTCCTAGGTCGGTGACGTAGGTAATTGCAAAGCTGAAGGCTCAAAATTCATCCCCACCTACCTGCCCGTCCATGGGGTCGTCGTCCAACCTTAGAGAGGACACTCTGAGGAGATAGGGACCTCTAGATGGAGCATTTCTTCCCAACCTTGATAACCAAGGGCGGAGAGCCTCTCTTGCAGGCCAGAGAGATTCATCATCATCCTGACGGGAACCATGTAGGCGAACCTTCTGTAAAAGAAAGGGGACATAAGTCTGGATGTTCCTTGAACTTTGGTTAGTGATCCTATTCACAGGCTGGGATCAACTGTACAACTCATAAAAATCATTTTTAAAGAAAAATAATTTAATGTACTATCTTTTGGGGTATAGTTCGACACTTGTATTCATGAAATGTGACACTGTTGGCGCATCCGCCACAGGTTGGCCACCCCTGACTCAGACGTTCAGAACCGGGTCTAACATTATTTACTGGCTATTAGTATTCTATTGATTCATCTGTTCACTGACCAGAGTTTCAAGGAACAGTAGATAGCCTCTCATGGCATGGTTAGTCTCGACCCGGCCCTTCATTAGAAGGGGCCAACGTTTGGTTCCCAGTACTGAGTGGAAACTTATTTCTATTTGAACACTATGTTGTATGGATATTTATTCATATTTAGGCATAGTTAGAATTGAATATGTATAAATATAGGCATAATCAATTTATTTCTATTTGAACACGATGTTGTATGAATATTTATTCATATTTAGGTATAGTTAGAATTGAATATGCACAAATATAGGTACAATCAATTTATTTCTATTTGAACACTATGTTGTATGGATATTTATTCATATTTAGGCATAGTTAGAATTGAAAATGCATAAATATAGGCATAATCAATTTATTTCTATTTGAACACGATGTTGTATGGATATTTATCCATATTTATACATAGTTAGAATTAAATATATGCATAAATATAGGCATAGTTATGTTCATATATTTTTATTTGGACTTTCAAGAATAACTAATGAATATTACCAACGCAAATTCAAAGTGTCATTAAAGTAAGTACAGTTTACTTTGTATTCATGTTAAATCCTTTCCTTTACAGCAAAACAAGAGATTGGCCACCCGTGGTCTGAGTGAGCTCTGTCTGTAACGGAGCTCCGGTAACAATCCCCGGTACAAAGGTCCGTCATAGTGACAACGTGAACACCAGAGGAAAACTAATATTAACCTCAATGCTGATCGCCTGTACAATATCCGGTTAAGCCGGAGATTCGATGAAAAGGAACGTAATAACGATATTGTGATTATTTATGAAAAAGGGGTTCATACCCTGATTCTGATCGTCTGATTGATCTCTGTTTGTAACGGAGAACTAGTGACAAAGGTCCGTCATCGTGAAAACGTGATCCTTAGCGGTACGATAACATTCTCTAATACTGAATGTTTGTGTTATCTCCAGTGAAGCCGGAGATTCGATGAAAAAGGGACCGTAATAATGAAACTGTTTAGTCTTCATCGGTATCACATTGTTAACTCCGGTTCTGGCCGTCTGCTTGATCTCTGTTTGTACCGGAGATCCGGTAGCAAAGGCCCGTCACCGTGATATCGTGACCGTTCCCGGTACGATAACATTAACCTCAATGAATGATTGTGTTATCTCCCGTGAAGCCGGCCGTAACGGTGTAATTATGATCAAACATGACAAAGGTTCGTGTGTAAAAGGCTTCAGCCGGAGTCCGAGTGCCGGATTACACCGTTGCACTCCAAAATCTGCTCCTGAACGTTAACTAGTTCTCACCCAATGAGTATCCATATAGCGGAGCATAACTCAAGGCGGAGCTAAGCATAACTTCGGAGCTAAGGGTGTCGGTATAAAACGACCCCAATTAATGACTCATACACTAACGTACCTATTAATATTGTTAGCTATATTAACAGTAACCACATCAATAAAAACGTTTATAATATTAAACGTACTATCATCAACTCTGATACTAAGAGGAGGCTTGAATAACTCGTGATCGTATAAAAACGGAGAACGGGAAATTCACCTCTCTTACTCGAGCTAACAAAGAAAACGAGAGAAGGAATAACTCATATCTGTAGAACAGGGAACGAGCAGTCTCTGTTTTCGCTCTCAAGGTTACATAATAAAAAACTAACATCACACAATAAAACAAGAACATTAATAAAATTGATTGCTTTTCTTAGTAATAACCAAGAACGAAGAATAACGTAACAAAAAAACAAGGATATAGTCTAAATCGAAGCCTCTGAGGCGAGAACAAACTAACAGACTAAATCGCTAAACTTTAATTCGCTATTCTTTAAATCGCTATTCTTCGTAGGTCCAAATTGGACTTGCAAGCAAATAAATACCATAGTAAAAATTAATGATAACACTAAAAGGCCATAAAACGTAAGTGATATAACCAAGATGACAGAGTACCAGATGGGCAAAATTAACTAGAATATTTACCGAAGCGAACATAACCCAAAATGGCTGCCGATACCTCGGCAAGACAATCGCTTCCAAAACTAAAAACCACCATATTGGAAACAGAACAAATGCCCGGTACTGTCAAAAGCTGCCAAAACAAACTATGGTACTTAACATTGGTAAGGGTGAAGTATCAACGTCAGTCATGTTGAATTAACGACAATCACTTCGAAAAACACTGGGCAAAACACTTATCAACTTTGCTGGCTAGTCCAAAACAGAAGGATGACCTAGTGAGCGCGAGTGGTGGGTGTCGGTAGGGTAACCCAACTGTATTCTCTAGGGCCTGTCACGGCCCTCCCCCTTTGATGAAGGGATTATCTAAATGGAAGACAGCCTGTGAATAGTGTTTTACAAACGCCCTTGTTAGATATACGACACCAACAAGGTGCTCGCGCGAGGGTTGTAACCTCTGCATTCCATGCTTTTAATTTTCTCTGGTATATTTGGAAGATTTATATCAGAAAAAGTACAAAGAAGGACTTTTTCGCCGGCCGTCACAGGTTCGACCCAGAAAATAGGGTTTCCCTGACGTCATCCTAGCCAGTGAGCAGCCAAAGCATTATAAACATATTCCCTAAAGACAGTAATTTTATGTTGTTTAGATGTTTGGCCGACATAAAAAAAGTTACATTTTGAACATGAAACACTATATATTACAATATTACCTTTTCTAGAGCTATTCTTAATAAGTTTAATAGTTTAAGGTTTAAAGGCCACTCATGAATGGCAGAGGCTAGGGACAGTGACATTGCCCTATCAAGCAGGACAATGCCATAGAGATTGACCATCTATACATATGATCAGCGCCCAAGCCCCTCTCCACCCAAGCTAGGACCAAGGATGGCCAGG
>NC_090731.1:90900210-90915210 GCF_036898095.1 Palaemon carinicauda
TGATCTCTTGAAACTGTTTACGAAAAGCTATAATACCGTATAACTCGTGCATGTTCTCTTTATACCTTCAACATTTTTCAGTTATTCATGAAGATTGAGTGAACTTGCATAATATTATTATTATTTTTATTATTATGACTTATTCTAGCTAAGATACAACTCTAGTTGGAAAAGCAGGATGCTATAAGCCCAAGGGCTCCAACAGGGAAGATAGCCCATTGAGGAAAGAAAATAAAGAAACTGATAGAAACTCAAACCTAGTACAGTGATGGACCATGGTACAGTACGGAGGCTATGGCACTAAGCAATAGTAGAGAACAATGGTTTGATTTTGGAATGTCCTTCTAGAAGAGTTGCTTCTTATAGCTAAAGAGTCTCTTCTACCCTTACCAAGAGGAAAGTAGCCACTTTATAATTACAGTGCAGTGGTTAATCTCTTGATTGATAGAGAATTTTTCGGTTATCTAAGTGTTGTCAGGTGTATGAGGAAAGAGGAGAATGTGTAAAGAATAAACCAAATGATTCGGTATATATGTAGGCAAAGAAAAAATGATCAGTAACCAGAGAGGGATCCAGTGTAGTACCATCTGGTCAGTGGAAGCATCCAATAACTCTCTGGCGGCAGCATCTCAACTATTAAACTATGAAGAAATCCATTTGAAAGATGGCAGGATTAATCCTTGAAAGATGGTGAGGCACGGGTAAACCTTTCTGCGGGTACTTGATATTTCATTATTTATCTAGAGACTAGACTATAGGTTAATCATGGATAAATCATAAAACAAAAACAACTACAATAATGATAGTGATGATCACAGTAATAATTCATAAAACTTGTCATCAGCATCATTACACTTGATATTAATATTATCCATATTCATAATAAGATAATTATTTTTACTATTCGTAATATGCAAACAATCTAATGAGAAAAAGTTTGAAATGTCCAGGACAAGATTAGTAAATTTTCACAGATGAGATGCTTATTTGTAAATAATAGAGAAAGGCTCGACCAAAAAAGACTAAAACATATGTAATTGCCTAAAGTGAGGCAAACTTTATTCAATGTAGCATTCTATATATAGCAGAGGTGCCTTCAAATGGACCTGTCGGTACAAAGTTCATGGCATAACTGACCGTTTAAAAACATTGATTATAAGGTCACAAATACGATTGAAAGATGATGATTTATTATCAAGAAAAAAAGAAGCCATTTCATGAATAAAGGCAAACCCAGCTTTTCACTTTGATTTTAGATTAACCACCAAACATAAAAGATTAAAAAAAAAAAATAAAACATTATTAGGCATAAACTATGTACATTCAATACCACAAACCCTTAAGGTTACTAAAATCAAACTAATGTAGGAGGATTAACTCTACATCATCAATCAGGAAGCGAAAAGGCAGCTACATACTTAATAGAGGAAGGCAGCTGGGAAGTATAGGACAAAGATAGCATCTTCGTTCACAGGAAACCTACAGGATGAAGAATCTTTCCTTCTATTTTTACTCAGGCGGCAAATCTGATTTTGAAGAACAAATTGGACTGGAAGGGAAAGTTAAATGATATTTTCTGCTTGAGTTCCCATTGACATTTTTTATCTGAATACCCTTATGTCAAAACCTTTTGGATCCTGCAACATTTATTACTCAAAATTAAGGAACTGCCTGACTTTGTCGTATTGGTCGTGCGACTAACTTATCTCTAAAGATAGTTTTTTCTATGATCTACGTGAAAGCCATCATGATCATTTTCCGGGTTAATGAATTTTTTTGTATTGTTTTCTCATGCGGTAGAAGTTTTGAATCCTTTGCCAATCACACTATTGAAAACTGGCATTAGTCACATTTCTTTAATTTCCATAGTCAACAGCATTGACAACAACAATGATAATGCACGAGTTCTTACCTCTTCTACAAGTGTCACATGTAGCCTCATGCTTCCATATTTTTCGTAAGGAAAATCTGGACTCTAGTATTAGTATTCGTGGCTGCTAACGTTCTTCTTCTGGTCCTATGAGTCCAAAGATTGTCATAAAAGAATCGAGTTATTAAATTATTTTCTAATGATTTTCATGATATTTAGTTGAATCAAGGATTGTTTGAGCTAACCAGGCAAATAGTCTTAATTGCATGCATAAAAAATCCTGCGTTGACTTTTTCGTATTTATGACAAGTGTTTATATTTGCATGGTCAGTAACAATATGATGAAGAGCCAAGATGAAATCAGAAAGATGACTTAAATAGCATACACGTTTACCGCATCGAATTCGTCGTTCACTCCCTAAAAGAGAGCCATGGAAACTTCTCTGTGACACTTTATAGATCAACTAAATTACAGAATGCAATGCAGAATGAATAGAAACTACTATATTAAAGATAGAATTAATAATATACACAAAAACAACAACAATGACAACAATAATAATAATAATAATAATAATAATAATAATAATAATAATAATAATAATAATAATCCCATCCTACTCCTATTAACGCAAAGGGACTCTGGTAGATTTTGCCAGTCGCTTCTCCATCCAGCTTCTCCTACTTCACGCTTCATAGCCCTCTGTCATGTAGGCCTGGGTCTTCCAACTCTTCTAGTGCCTAATGGAGCCCAGTTGAAAGTTTAGTGAACTAATCTCTTTTGGGGAATAAGAAGAGTATACCAAAATCATCTCCATCTACCCCTCACCATGATCTCATCTACATATTACATTCGAGTAATCTCTCTTATAGTTTCATTTCTAATTCTGTCCTGCCATTTAGCTCCCAATATTCTTTTGAAGGCTTTCTTCTCAAATCTACAAAATCTGTTGGCGATTGTTTCATTGTCATACCACGACGCATGTCCATACCCTAACACCGATCTCACTAAACTGAGATATAGCCTCATTTTCATATGTAATTTCTGGCGATTTTATTTCAAAATTTTACTTACCCTAGCCATTATCTGATTTGCGTTTTTTTAATCGTTCGTTAAACTCAAATTCTAAACATCCTGCATTAGAGATCATAGCTCCTAAATATTTAAATGAATCTACGTCCTTAATGCTTTCTCCTTCTAATGTTATCTCATTTTCCATTGCATATTCCGTTCTCATCATCTCTGTCTTTCATCTATTTATCTTGAGCCCAACCTCATGTGATATTTCATGCATTCTGGTAAGCACTTGGGTTTATATCTCCCCCAGTGCCTCTAACGTTTACGTTTCTTCGCAACTTGCGACTTCTACATGGTTGAAGGAATTTAAAGATGTATATGTTGGAAGGTTGTTCATGTATCGATGTCGAAGTCTTTCCTGAAGGGCGACCCAAAGTCTAAACAATAAATCGTTGAGCTCTGAAAACAAAATCATGTAAAAAGACAAAAGGACTTCAACTAGAATAGATATTCCTGTTCTTTAAGTATTTTTTTATCGATGAAATCTCAGAGCTAAATCTAGAAACGAAGACTAGTAATTAGTGATCAACGAGTTCAGATAAAAGAAAACAAAGAGACCAAATGTTAAAGTTAACATTTAAAATTGTTCATATATTGAACGAGGAAAGAGTTGTCTCGTGTACTCACTTTACAATACCCTACTTGCAGGGCAACCTTCACTAAACACGAATTAAGTTCATAATTATTAGCTAAGCTGCAACCCTACTTGGAAAAGCAGGATGCTATAAGCCCAGGGCTCCAACAGGAAAAATAGCCTAGTGAGGAAAGGAAACAGTTTTATGAATACCGATGTTTTTTATTCGGCAGATAGCAAATTCCTAAATTCAGTGAATTTACCAAATACTAAATTAAGCAGTTGAACGTTCTTTTAAGCAAAATATGAGATTATAAAGATGATCAAGTGTAAAAATCAAAGATATATACTTTTATTTTGAAGTACTGGAATGTAACAGATTAATTGAGAAACGTGAAATGATAAAACTCAAAGAGAAAGTGAATACATGTGATTGTAGACTTAATATTAAGTAACTCTAATGCCGTAATTCCTGAATGATTGGCATTGCAAAGAATAGGGCCAATACAAGGTGCAAATCTCTCATGATATTACGAAGAGCGCTAAGCAACTGATACAAAGATTACACTTTATGACACCCAAAGTAATTTATCAGTTTAGAATCGTTGAAGGTAACTAACTACAAGAAGGATATACTAATATTTTAAATTGCTGACTCCTTGTTAATTCACTGAGGCGCCAGCCAGTCTCTAGTTCTCGGAGAAAGATATAGATGCCAGTGTATCATTTAACAAGTACATCATCTGACTTATTTCTTTCATTTCTTACTTAGAAGCAAATAAAAGGAATTGTCCAGAGAGACGTTTAATTGCTCTTTGTAATAATTTATTATACAATTGGATTTCAATCAGTAGACTTATGCTCTCTAAGAAGGTATCTTAGAAATAGTTTTTTTAAAAGTGCTAATAGCGGATGAAATATTATTAGAGGGAGAAAGGATTAATGAGGTAGAATCATTTAAGTATTTAGGAACTATAATATCTAATACAGGTTCTTTAGAATTAAAGTTTAGTGAAAGATTGAAAAAAACAAATCAGACATTGGCTTGGTTAAGTAAAATTTGGAAATCAAATCGCTTGAAATTAAATATAAAAATCAGACTTAGTAGATTTAGTAGATTTGAAAACAAAGCCCTCAGAGGGATATTGGGCGCTAAATGGGAGGACAGGATTAGAAATGAAACTATAAGAGATATTACTCGGGTGCCATATGTGAATGAGATCATAATGAGGGGTAGATGGAGATGGTTTGGGTATGCTCTTCGCACTCTCTAAGAGAGATTAGGTTACCAAACATTTAGTTGGACTCCACAAGGCACTTTAAAAGTTGGAAAACTCAAGCCTACATAGCTGAGGACTATGAAGCGCGAAGTAGGAGATGAGTGGAGAAGTATTCAATTAAAAGCTCAAGATAGAGACGACTGGCGAAATCTAACAGAGGCCCTTTGCGTCAATAGGCGTAGGAGGAAATGATGAAGAATAAAGGATATATATATATATATATATATATATATATATATATATATACATATATATATATGCCCATATGTGTATATATATATATATATATATATATATATATATATATATATATATGCACACAGTATATACTGTATATGTATATATATATATATATATATATATATATATATATATATATATATATATATATATATATATATATATATATATATATATATATGCACACAGTATATATATATGTATATATATATATATATATATATATATATATATATATATATATATATATATATATATATATATATATATATATAGAGGTATATCCAGGATTTTTCCCAGAGGGGGCAAGCACATAAAAAATTTCTCCCAGCCGCCAAAATTACTTTGATATTCTATTGTTTTTGTAATATCATAGATAGTGAAAAAAGTAAAAAAGTAAATATTCAATAAAAATATATATCAACATTATTCATACAATATGTGCATGGCCAATTATTATTATTATTATTATTATTATTATTATTATTATTATTATTATTATTATTATTATTATTATTATTAGCTAAGCCACATCCCTAATTGGAAAAGTAGGACGCTATAAGCTCAATGGCTCCAACAGTGAAAAGTAGCCCCGTGAGGAAAGGAAATAAGGAAATAAATAAACCATATGAGAAGTATTGAACAATCAAAACAACATCTTCTGATAACAGTAACATCATTAAAACAGATCTTTCATATATAAACTATAAAAAAGAGACTTATGTCAGCACGTTCGACATTAAAATATTTGCTGCAAGTTTGAACTTTAGAAGTTCCACCGATTCAACTACCTTATTAGGAAGACCATTCCCAAACTTAGTCACAACTGGAATAAAACTTCTAGAATACTGTGTAGTATTGAGCCTCAAGATGGAGAAGGCCTGACTATTAGAATTAACTGCATACCAAGTATTACGCACAAATGTGGACTTTCCGGGAAGATCTGAATGTCAACGATGGCCAGAATTATGAAAAATCTTATGCTGCATGCATAATGAACAATTGAACGATTGCACCAGAGATTGATAACTAGATCAGGAATAAGAAATTTAATCGACCATAAGTCCCTGTCCAACAAATCAAGATGAGAATCAGTAGTTGAAGACCAGGCATGAGAACAATACTCGAAACAATGTAGAATGAAATAATCATAACACTTTTTCGGAATAGATTGATCACTGAAAATCTTATAAAACTCTCTCAATAGGCATTTTTACAGTTGTTTCTTGTAAGTGATAAATATGAAATATTATGCCAATACATTGATTTTGTAATTTCTTACCACTAGGCGGTGGCACAAATAGTTTAATCAGGAACTTTTATAGTTTTGTAAAACCACAAATATGCTTAATATACAATATATTGAATTAATCCAGAATATACTCCTTTTATAAATAATCAACGAGATGAATACAACAATTTAAAGTATTATATATTGCAAAACACAAACATACACAGTAAAGTTTAATCTTTCTTTTTATCATAATTACTAAATCTTGTTATTAGTGATTCAAAGTCACTTGATTCAGCTTTATCCTTTTCAGTGCTAATTATGGCTATGCCTGACAAACGGCCTTCGGTTATTGTAGCCGTAAGATAATTCTTAATCAAGTAAGCCTACTAAAAGATCTTTCTGCACCTGCACTTGAGGCACTAATTGTACCTAAAATCCAGTAAAAAATCACCACATTTGCATATGCAAATATAAAATCCTAAAGTTGTCAGTTTTGATTTTTCATTGCTTGTGTCTCGTTAACAAGTGGAGAAAACTGATAACTCAGCAACTGTTAGGTAGTTGTCTAAAATAAAATGTTTCACCTAAATGTTTGTGTAGAATATTCGAGATCTTCTTGACTGAATTTTAGAATAAAAAATATGTCCTGAAATTCAACATTCAGCCTATCATGAATGTCAAAATATACATTATTCTTGAGCTTAGTTTTAGCATTTAACCGCTGGCTCATGAGCAGCTGTCTCTCCAGCCATCTTCATGTGACGCCTAACTCTGATTCTGCAAAAGCTTTTGCCCTGGAGAGTTTCAAGTTAAATGCTTCATCAGTTCTGAAGTTTTTCACTGAGTCCAGAGTAGATTGTATCCTATTAGATGCCTTTGCTGCATCCAGGAATTTAAATTTGAGATAATTTGACAAGACAAAACTGTTTAACAGAATCTCTAATCACATTTCTATTAGTTAAATGAAATGCAGTTTAAAGGTTTAACGGTCGCTCATGAATGGTAGGGGCAAGGGACAGGGACATTGCCCCATTGAGCAGCAAAATGCCACAGAGTCTGACCTTGTACACATATGATCAGCACCCAAGCTAGGACCAAGGGGGACCAGGCAATGGCTGCCGATGACTCGGCAGATAGACCTTTAGGTTCCCCCGAACCCCCCAACCTTAGCTCACAAGGATGGTGAGCTAAGGTAGAGACGACTGGCGAAAGGAACTAACAAGTTTGAGTGAGACTGGAACCCCAGTCTGGCGATCACCAGTCAGGGACGGTATCACATCGGCCACCACAATCAGCAAACCTCGAGCCTCAGCAACTACATGTGGAGTCCTATTACTCTCAATGATGGGTTCTAGTACTTTAAGGATTGCTGTATAATTCTGCTCAACAACTTGAACTACAGAGTGCTTACAGTTACAACGTGTTTCCCAAAGAAGCTGCAATTTCTGATTGTCCTTGATTTATTCCGAGCCCTTACAAATATCACAAATCTAGGATGACTTCCTGTAATGAAAGCGAACAAGTTTCCAATAGTAATCTAACCTAACCTAACCAAGAACAAACAAAAGCTGTTCAGTATTTTCCCAAAATTTCCCAGAGGTTATTCTGTAACTCTCTCTCTCTCTCTCTCTCTCTCTCTCTCTCTCTCTCTCTCTCTCTCTCTCTCTCTTTCTATATATATATATATATATATATATATATATATATATATATATATATATATATATATATATATATATATATATATATATATATTATTATTATTATTATTATTACTATCCAAGCTACAACCCTAGTTGGAAAAGCAAGATGCTATAAGCCCAGGGGCTCCAACAGGGAAAAATAGCTCAGTGAGGAAAGGAAATAAGGAAATAAATAAATGAAGAGAACAAATTAACAATAAATCATTCTAAAATAAGAAACAACGTCAAAACAGACATGTCATATAATAAACTATCAACAACATCAAAAACAAATATGTCATAAACAAACTATAAAAAGACTATGTCTGCCTGGTCAACAAAAAAGCATTTGCTCCAACTTTGAACTTTTGAAGTTCTACTGATTCAACCACCCGATTAGGAAGATCATTCCACAACTTGGTCACAGCTGGAATAAAACTTCTAGAGTACTGCGTAGTATTGAGTCTCGTGATGGAGAAGGCCTGGCTATTAGAATTAACTGCCTGCCTAGTATTACGAACAGGATAGAATTGTCCAGGGAGATCTGAATGTAAAGGATGGTCAGAGTTGTGAAAAATCTTATGCAACATACATAATGAACTAATTGAACGACGGTGCCAGAGATTAATATCTAGATCAGGAATAAGAAATTTAATAGACCGTAAGTTTCTGTCCAACAAATTAAGATGAGAATCAGCAGCTGAAGACCAGACAGGAGAACAATACTCAAAACAAGGTAGAATGAAAGAATTAAAACACTTCTTCAGAATAGATTGATCACCGAAAATCTTGAAAGACTTTCTCAATAGGCCTATTTTTCGTGAAATTGAAGAAGACACAGACCTTATATGTTTCTCAAAAGTAAATTTACTGTCGAGAATCACACCTAAAATTTTGAAAGAGTCATACATATTTAAAGAAACATTATCAATACTGAGATCCGGATGTTGAGGAACCACCGTCCTTGACCTACTTACAATCATACTTTGAGTTTTGTTAGGATTCAACTTCATACCCCATAATTTGCACCATGCACTAATTCTAGCTAAATCTCTATTAAGGGATTCACCAACCCTAGATCTACATTCAGGGGATGGAATTGATGCAAAGAGAGTAGCATCATCTGCATATGCAACAAGCTTGTTTTCTAGGCCAAACCACATGTCATGTGTATATAGTATGAAAAGTAATGGGCCAAGAACACTACCCTGTGGAACACCAGATATCACATTCCTATAATCACTATGGTGCCCATCAACAACAACTCTTTGAGATCTATTACTTAAAAAATCAATAATAATGCTAAGAAACGACCCACCCACTCCCAACTGTTTCAGTTTGAAAACAAGGGCCTCATGATTAACACGGTCAAAGGCAGCACTAAAATCAAGGCCAATCATACGAACTTCCCGACCACAATCAAGGGATTTCTGTACAGCATTGGAGATTGTAAGAAGGGCATCACATGCTCCAAGGCCTTTACGAAAACCAAATTGCAAACTAGGGAGTAGATGATTACCTTCAGCAAACCTATTAAGACGTTTTGCCAGAAGACGTTCAAAAACTTTAGATAATATGGGAGTTATGGAAATTGGGCGGTAATCAGTGGGACTTGAGCTACCACAAACACATTTACATAGAGGAGTAACATTACCAATTCTCCAACTAGTGCTAAAAGCTCCTCTTCTTGCTAACTTGCGCAAAATAACAGATAACTTTGGAGCTAAGAAATCTGCTGTCTTTATAAAAAACAAAGGAAAAATACCATTTGGGTCTACACCTCCATAAGCATCAAGGTCCATCAACAGAGCTTTAATCTCACGAGATCGAAAAGCTAAGCTAGTTAGTTTAGCCTCAGGAAAACAGGAATGAGGAAGTTCAAGTTTTTCATTACTCTGTTTACTGTCAAAAACATCAGCCAAAAGGGTTGCCTTTTCCTTTGGACAGTGAGTGACTGAGCCATCTGGTTTAAGTAAAGGAGGAAGTGTTGCATCTACACCAAAGAGTGCAGATTTAAGGGTAGACCACCATTTATGTTCCTGAGTTGTACCAGAAAGTGTTTCTTTTATGGTTAAATTGTAATCCTTTTCAGTTGAGGCATAAACTCTCTGAGCAAAAGCTCGAAGCTGAGTATAGTTGTTCCAGGTCAAATCTGATCTGTTACCCTTCCAAAGTTGATAGGCCTCCTGCTTCTCCAAAAAAGCACGTCTACAATCATTATTGAACCACGGTTTGTCCTTCACTCGGTACCTTAGCACACGAGAAGGGATACGCCTATCAATTATGTTGACTAGATTCTCATTCAAAGGGACAACAGGATCTACACTATTATATATTTGTGACCAATTCAAGCACAAAAGATCATGTAAAATCCCATTCCAGTCTGCTTGGGATTTCATATAAATTTTACAAGAATATGATATATCAGGGACAGGCTGCTCAGTCTTCACTAATAATGAAATCAAGGCATGATCAGATGTCCCGACTGGAGAACCAACCTTACCAGTTATAACGCCAGGGGAGTCAGTGTATACAAGGTCCAAGCAATTACCAGACCTGTGAGTAGCTTCATTTATGATTTGCTCACAGCCTGATTCAGAGGCAAAGTCTAAAGCTCTTAAGCCATGGCGATCGGTAGGAGAGATAGAACTTAACCACTCCCTATGGTGAGCATTAAAATCACCAACAAAGACAAAAGAAGCCTTTCTATCATCTTCTTGTATCTTAGCCATAATGGTAAGAAGACAATCGAAGATAGAATCATCCATGTCTGGATTCCGGTAGATTGAACATAAATA
This sequence comes from Palaemon carinicauda, assembly GCF_036898095.1. NCBI lineage: Eukaryota > Metazoa > Arthropoda > Malacostraca > Decapoda > Palaemonidae > Palaemon > Palaemon carinicauda. The sequence continues at coordinate 90,910,967 of NC_090731.1, forward strand.
AAAATTGTTATGCCTGCCACAAACTTTTATTACCTGAATCTCATGACATCCACATTGATAGCAGGACTTATGAGAAGCAGGGTACTCGGTCCTAATATACACCGCCATTCCCCTGGCCCTAGGGATGGCATCACGTTTCAACATTATTGGCTTCTTGAAACCAGTTATAAGGAGCTCAGATGAGTGCCTCATATTAGAAACCAAAGTTTCTGAGCACAAAAGAATATCATACTGTCTGGACGCAACTGTAAGGTCTTGGATATTTGCATGAAGACCACGAATATTGCAATACAGAAGACGACATTGACGAAATCTAGGACGTACTGGTCCAGGATTTCGCTCAATGTCTCCAGACAGCATAAGAATTAATAGAAATAAAAAAGAGACATCATACTTAAAAACTAGATTAACAAGAATTGTAACAAAAACAATACGTACAGAATTATAAACAAAGTGATTGATGATACCCATAGACTATAGTAAAAAGTCGGAAAAACTGGTCAACATGGAGGAGCCGATACACCATGCAAGGCTAAATACCCTCCAGGATAGCCACTTCAACTGAAGGGAGGACAGTAAGGATGGTTTTGAGAAGAAAAAGAATCAGAAAAAGGAAAAGACAACCTCTTGATAAACCACCAGGCATCCATGGCCCTTCTATTAAGCCTGCCCAACACACCATTTCAAAAAAACAAGAGGAAGAAAAAAAATAAGATAGAATAGTGTGCCTGAGTGTACCCTCAAGCAAGAGAACTCCAACCCAAGACAGTGGAAGACCATGGTACAGAGGCTATGGCACTACCCAAGACTAGAGAACAGTGGTTTAATATTGGAGTGTCCTTCTCCTAGAAGAGCTGCTTACCACAGCTAAAGAGTCTCTTCTACCCTTACCAAGAGGAAAGTACACTGAACAAATTGCAGTACGGTAATTAACCCCTTGGGTGAAGAAGTGTTAAGTATCTCATTGTTGTCAGGTGTATGAGGAAAGACGAGAATATGTAAAGAATAGGCCAAACTATTCTGTGTAAGTGTAGGCAAAGAAAAAATAAGCCGTGACCAGAGAGAGGGATCCAATGCATTACTGTCTGGCCAGTCAAAGGATCCAATACCTCTCTAGTGGTAGTATCTCAACGGGCGGCTGGTGCCCTGGCCAACCTACTACCATATATATATTTCCGTCAATGATAGGATTATGAAATTAAGCATAAGTAATAAAGCATACCTCTTAAGAAGTTTAAGACACTATTGTCTTTAAGACATTTTATTATCTATATTTTATTAGAATAGCTAGTAATTATTGTGTCATTGCTGGTGATTGCTTGAATTCAACTGCATGATGTGCACGTCACCAAAATACAGCATGTGATACTTACCGAACACTTGCAAAAAAAAAAAAAAAGAAAAAAAAAAAGGGGGGGGGGGAGTGCAAGCCTATTTTCACAAATCTTTTATTTCTAAGTCATATACCACGAATCAATCATGACACGCGTTATGTAGGGATTCAGAAAGAGCAAGAAAATACTTTAGAGAAGAATAGTTGTATATCATTACTAGAAAAGCGTTCTTGCTCACAGCAAAGTTAGCTTTATTGATCTATAATAAACATAATTTGCTCTTACCTGCCACAGGAAGAGGTTTACAAGGTATGGGGTTTTCAAAGCTATCATTATCTCTGTTTCCCTTTGAGTTATTGATTCTTTCTTATCAGTATAGAGAGTCTCTCCAGCTCTATGCACAATAGATGTTTTGTTAGCTTGAAGGATATATCGCCCATTGTTTGCGATCAAAGGAAGGAACTCCGATTGTAGTACTGAATTTTAAAGGTATACAGTTGTTCCTAATACATACACACACACATACACACACACACATTGGTAGAGGGGGTCTGCGTGCACCCCCCGGAAATCAATTTCTAATTGATGTCTTCCTATGGGGAAAAATGTGTAGAAAACAGTTTGCTATGTTAAAAATTTGAAATATTGTCCCACGTGCCTATTTTATGCAAATTAAGCCGCCATTACATGAAAATACTAAAATCGCTATAACTCCGCCAATGCAACAGATAACTGCAAAAATAAGGTGTCTAGACCCAGGTTTTGAGGGTCTAGCATCAATATAAGACCAGTCTCATAGTGACCACATGTGTTCCTGACATGTAAGATATGCAAATTAGTGCCGCCATTACTGAAAAACCTATTTTTACCATATCTTTGCAAATGTTATAGCAATCGTGAAGAACGTGTTGTCTGTACCCTTGTTTTATGGGTTGATGTTTATTATTAGACTATATTTGAATGTGCCTTTTGCTTATTTGTTTTATTATAATGAGATATAGTCAGGTAATGAGAGATTCTGAGGGTACTTACCAATAAGTGTTTATTAAGCAGTGAAATATTTTTTATCATTTCATCATAGGTGGCAACACTTTACTGAATAGGAGAGGATGTGATTCATTGAATCCGTGTCATTTATATTGGATGAAGCAGTGTGTTTTTCAGCAATTTATGAATCATTCTAGGTTTATCTTTTCTAGGTTTATCATAATTTAGTCTGCTTATAGTCAGATAGGTAAAAGGTGTTTATATAATCTCTCAAGCTCTATTTGATAAGACAATTAATGCAATTACTTGCATGACTTAGTGTCATTGGTAGTAATATTTCAAAACACTTCATCATGTTGGTTATAGGACAGGCTCTACTCCTTAGCCTCTGGTTCTCCTACATCCAAGGATGTTGAGAGGGATGTGCTGGAAGCTGACGCTGTAGGAAAAGCTGCAAAGGCTGACTTTATTACACGTTTGCAGAGCGGCCACCAAGGAAGCTTCTTCGACCCAATCAAAAGGAAGAAACTCAAGACCATGGAGGCATGCAACAAGAAGATCAAGCTCACATCATCGCAAGGAAAGGTAAGTTTATATTTCATTGAGCAAGTTATGTATTGTTAAGGGACTTTTGTACAATCTGTATTACAATATAAAATTATAATATATATTGTTATTTCAGGTCATACAGTATCAGGAGCAAAGCAATGTTGCATTCCTTCTCCTTGTGAAGTCACAGTGCCTAGATGAACCAATTGACTTGGATGAACTCATGAAGTACAGCCTGATGCCAGTGCCTCCAAGTATTGGAACATCAGATGGATTTTTTGCGAAGACCAACAAAGCCACCATTCTGCACTACCTGATGGAAGAGTTCAACCAAGATGAGCTGCCTTATCCAAAGGATGCCCTATTCATCCAGGATGGAATGGCACTTCTCCATGTCCTTTCTAACTTGCCCCCGACCTGTGGGGAGATCTGCCTTCAGATACTTGACCAGATGATTGCCAAAAAACATTTCTTGTTCTCAACTGACAGCTATTTTCCGGGATCCATCAAAGCTCAGGAAAGACTTCGACGTGGCAGCTCAGAGAGGATCATTCTTGCCGGACCAGCAACAAGAAAGCCATACGACTTCAAGGTGTTCCTTGCAAATGACGACAACAAGAAGCAGCTCTGTCAACTCATGCTGCAGGTATGGAGTGGCCAACAGGCGGCATCTAGACTGGAGAGAACCGAGATGGCAGTACTGATTGTCGAGGGGAGAGCTCATCAGTTCGTTTCCAAAGAAGGCAAGGTATGTGAAATTGCACCTTTATTTTTAGGATGACTACATTCATTTACATGTTAATCCAAAATATGCTCAATGACCTTTTTTGTTTCAGGTCGAGGTGCTTGAGATGCCCACTATATACAGTAACCAGGAAGAGACAGATACGAGAGTGGTGTTGTACCTACATCATGCTGCTGCTCTTGGTTACAAGAATGCTGTGGTTAGAACCCCTGACACGGATATCTTCGTGATTCTACTCTACCATGCCCATGCTATCAAACTAACTGTGTACCTTGATACAGGATCAAGAAAGCAACGTCAGCTCATCAATGTATCTGAGCTTGCACAATCATTAGGGGAGGACTACTGTGCTACCCTTCTTGGCTTCTATGTCTTCACTGGGGAGGATTGTACCAGTGCTTTCAAAGGAAAAGGGAAGGTCGGTCCACTAAAAAAGCTTGAGAAGAACCCGAGATTCCACAAGGTGTTCAGAGAACTTGGGAATGACTGGAGCATAAATGGCCTAATGTTGAACCAGTTAGAACAATTCACTTGCTTGATGTACAGCCAAAGTCGTGATTTGTCTGTGGATGCCGTCCGATCTAAGATGCTTCGAAAGATGGTAGGAGAAAATGAAAAATTAACATTGA
>NC_090731.1:90920210-90922710 GCF_036898095.1 Palaemon carinicauda
AGGAAATTAGGTGACCTAGAGTATGCTGATGACGCTGTCCTTATAAGCAGAACACCACAGGACTTGCAAAAGTTTGCTTACCAGAATGGATGAAATATCACATGAGGTTGGACTCAAGATAAATAGAAGAAAGACAGAGATGATGAGAACGGAATATGCAATGGATGATAAAATATCAGTGAAAGGAGAGAGTAATAATGAGGTAGAATCATTCAAATATTCAGGAGCTATGATCTCTATTACAGGATCTTTAGAATTGGAGTTTATTAAAAAATTAAAAAAGCAAAGCAGACAATAGCTATGTTAAGCAAAATTTGGAAATCAAATCGCCTGAAATTACATGTACAAATCAGGCTGTATATCAGTATAGTGAGATAGGTGTTAGACTACTGTAAGGACATGAGTCGTGGTATTACAATAAACCAATATCCAACAGATTTTGTAGATTTGAGAACAAAGCCCTCAGAAAAATTTTGGGAGCTAAATGGCAAGACAGGATTAGAAATTAAACTATAAAAGAGATTACTCGAGTGCCATATGTGTATGATTTCATGGTGAGTGGTAGATGGAGAGGGCTTGGGCATGCTTTTTTGCACTCCCAAGGAAAGATTAGTTCACAAAACTTTTAACTGGGCTACAAAAGACACTAGAAGAGTTGGAAGACCCAGACCTACATGTCTGAAGACTTTGAAACTTGAAGTAGGAGATGATGAACGGAGAAGCATTGAATTAAAAGCTCAAGATAGAGACGACTGGCAAAATCTAACTGAGCCCCTTTGCGTCTCTAGGCATGCAAGGAGATGAAGATGATATATATATATATATATATATATATATATATATATATATGTATGTATACATATATATATATATATATATATATATATATATATATATATATATATATATATATACAAAAACACATACATAACACACACACACACACACACATATATATATATATATATATATATATATATTTATGTATATATATATATATATATATATATATATATATATATATATATATATATATATATATACATATATATATATATATATATATATATATATATATATATATATATATATAAGTTACACTGACGAAATTTTCATTTCGAGACATGTTGTACAGCATTGCGTAGAATATAGAAATCCCTTTTTGATGGCATTTATGGACTATGAAAAAGCTTTTGATATTGTGCACTGGCCAATTTTGTGGAGAGTCCTGCCTTATTATGGAATTCCTCTTAAATATGTAAATTTGATTAAGTCTTTTTATGAGCATAGTAAATACAAAGTTAATGTTAGTGGGGTCCTATCAAATGAATTTCCAGTGAACAGCGGAGTACTCCAAGGGAATGTGTTGTTCCCTATGTTGTTTATCCTCCTCATGGATTTTGTAATGCGTAGAACATTTAGAGATGGTGGAGAAGGATTGGACTGGATTAGTGATAGGAATTAAGCAGACCTAGAGTATGCTGATGATGATGTACTTGTTTGCAGAACACCACAGGATTTGCAATGCTTGCTTACCAGAATGCATGAAATATCACACAAAATTGGGCTGAGGAGAAATAGAAGAAAGACAGAGATGATGAGAATGGAGTATGCAAGAGAAGATGAAATATCATTAGAAGGAGAAAGGATTAATGAGGTAGAATCATTTAAGTATTTAGGAACTATGATCTCAAATACAGGGGCTTTGGAATTAGAGTTTAGTGAAAGATTAAAAATACAAATCAGACAATGGCTAGGTTAAGTAAAATTTGGTAATCAAATCTTCTGAAATTACATATAAATATCAGACTATATATCAGTTTAGTGAGATTGGTGTTAGAATAAGGACATGAGACATGGCATGACAATGAAACAATCTCCAATAGATTTAGCAGATTTGAGAACAAAGCCCTCCGAGGGATATTGGGCGTTAAATGGCAGGTCAGGATTAGAAATGAAATTATAAGAGGTATTACTCTCGTGCCGTGTGTGGATGAGATTATGATGAGGGGTAGATGGAGATGGTTTGGGTATGCTCTTCGCACTCCCCAAGAGAGATTACTTCACCAAACGTTCAGCTGGGCTCCACAAGGCACTAGAAGAGTTGGAAGACCCAGGCATGGCTGAGGACTATGAAGCGTGAAGTGGGAGATGATGAGTGGAGAATTATTGAATTAGAAGCTGAAGATAGAGAAGACTGGCGAATTCTATCTGAGTTCCTTTGCGTCAATAGATGTAGGAGGAGATGGTGATGATATATATACAAGCACACACAAACACACATGCACACACACATATATATATATACATATATATATATATATATATATATATATATATATATATATATATATATATATATATATATATATATATATATATATATATATACATACATATATATATATATATATATATATATATATATATATATATATATATATATATATATATATACATACATATATATAAATATATGCTGTATATGTACATGTATATA
>NC_090731.1:90925210-90965210 GCF_036898095.1 Palaemon carinicauda
TTTGTCCTAAGAAATAGGGGCAAAAAGGTATCGATTTTAGAAATTCCAACTTTCAACCCATATCTCTTTTTTATTTAATATTGTTATTTAGATGAAATACCTTATCCCTGCTTTTAATTCATGCCCAGTACGTTTTTATTTGAATGACTAAAGAGGAGGAATCTGGCCAATCAGGGTTTTTTTTTTTTTTTTTTTTTTTTGAGATTCTAAACGTTTTCGAGTGATTTCTATTTAAGATTCAAAAGGCCAAGGTAGTTGTATTTAGCTTTAGAAACGAAGAGCACCACGACTGACAAAACAACCAAAAGAGGGTCTGAAAGACCTTCATTATATATATATATATATATATATATATATATATATATATATATATATATATATATATATATATATATATATATATATATATATATATATATATATATATATATGTATACATATATATATACATATATGTATATATATGTATATGGTATATATATGTATATCTGTTTTGTTATATAATCAAATATATATGTATATATATGTATGTTTTATATCATCATCATCATCATCATCTCCTCCTACGCCTATTGACGCAAAGGGCCTCAGTTAGATTTCACCAGTCGTCTCTATCTTGAAGTTTTAAATAAATACTTCTCCATTCGTCATCTCCTACTTCACGCTTCTTAGTCCTCAGCCTTGTAGGTCTGGATCTTCAAACTCTTATAGTGGAGCCCAGCTAAACATATGGTGAACTAACCTCTCTTGGGGAGTGCGAATATCATACCAAAATCATCTCCATATGCCTCTCAAGATCTCATCCACATATAGCACTCGAGTAATCTCTCTAAGTTTCATTTCTAATCCTGTCCTGCCATTTAACTCCCAACATTCTTCTGAGGGTTTTGTTCTCAAATATACAAAAATCTTTTGGAGATTGTTTCATTGGCATACCACGATTTATAGCCTGATTTTTTTTTTTGCGTAATTTCAGGTGATTTATTCAACCTAGCTATTGTTTGATTTGCTTTTTTCAACCTTTCATTAAACTCCAATTCTAAAGACCCTGTCTTAAAGATCATAATTCCTGAATATGTGAATGTTTCTACCTTATTAATCCTTTCTCCTTCCAATGATATTTCATTTTCCATTGCACATTCCGTTCTGATCATCTCTGTCTTTCTTCTATTTATCTTGAGCCCAACCTCCTATGATATTTCATGCTAATAAGGACAGCGTCATCAGCATACTCTAGGTTAGCTAACTTCCTATCACCAATCCAGTCTAATCCTTCTACACCATCTCCAACTGTTCCATGCATTACAAAATCCATGAGGAGGATAAATAACAAAGGTGACAACACATTCCATTGGAGTATTCCACTGTTCACTGGAAATTAACTTTGCACTTACTATGCTCATGAACAGACTTAATCAAATTTACATATTCAAGAGGAACTCCATAATAACGCTGGACTCTCCACAAAATTGGCCAGTGCACACTATCAAAGCCTTTTTCATAGTCCACAAATGCCATCAACAGTGGATTCCTACATTCTACACATTGCTGTACAACATGTCTTAAAATGAAAATTTGGCCAGTGAAACTTCTACCTTTTCTAAATTCTGTTTGTTTATCTCTCAGCTTTTTATCAATCTTTCTCTCTAGCCTCTTTAGAATAAGCAAACTATATATTTTCATGACAACTGATGTAAGTGTAAAGCGTCTGTAATTATTGCAATCATTCACATCTCCTTTTTTCCATTTTCACCAACACTCCTAGCTTCCATTCATCAGGTTTGGTCTCTCCATGCCCCATTCTACAAAATAATTTTGTAAGTATTCTGGGAGTCACTTCATTTTTCAGCCAATGTGATCTCAGAAGTTATTCCATCATATCCAGGGGCTTTCCATCTCTTCATTTTTTTTAAAGAATAGCTTCGGCTTCATACACACTGAATTCATGCATGGACACTTCAAGATCTCTCTCAGCTTCAGGTATAGCAAGCAAACTCATATCTCCTGTTCATGCCCTTACTAAAGTGTTCCATCCAACGTTGCCTTTCTTCATCCTCGGTTGTTATAACAGATCCATCTCTCTTTTTTATGTGTATATGTGTATTAGATTTCATTAATAATTCTATGAGTGATTCTTACATCATAGCCACTCCCTGAATTCATAGCTTTGTTAGACTCATTTGCTTTAATGTCTAAATATTCTCTCCAGTCATTCTTGGCTTTTCTTTTCATTTCACTATCAATAATGGAATACTTAGCATGCTCTACCTTCTGATTTTCATTACATCCTCGAAAATTTTCAACAATGAATTTCCGTTTTTGTCTCCTTTTTATAGTATCCCAAGTATTATTTGCTATCCATGGCTTTCTCTTTGTAACAACATCTCCCAAAACTTCGCTACCAACTGACTGATATATGTCCTTAATATCACAACATTCTTTGTTAATTGTTTGCCCTTCTTCTCTTAAGGTCTCTTAAGACTGCAAATCGATTCATACATTCAATTGCAAAGGTTTCTCTCTCTGTACTCATCTTCTAGAAGCTTAGTTGTATCAAACCTAGGTATTCAATCTACATTTCTGATGGGTGCTTTTAGTTTTAATTTCAGTGCGCTAATGAGGAACTGGTGATCACTACCAATATCTGCCCCTCTATAGCTTCTCACATTTCTTAGAGTCCTCTTTCTCACTTTATTAATGGCTATGTGATCCATTTGATTTTCGTAATTGCCACATGGCGAAGTCCATGTATATTTGAGGATGTTCTTGTGCTGGAAAACAGTACCTACAATAACAAGATTGTTTGCTGAATAAAAACTTATAAAATGGGCTCCATTTTCATTTGCTACTTCGCCAAATCCCTCAACACCCATTACATTCTCCATGCCTTGATTAAATTTTCCAACTTTAGCAATGAAGTCACCAATCACAATTTTCATATATCTCTCTGCGATCTCATCTATTACACTCTGCAGGTCTTCATAGTATTCATCTTTCATTTCTTCAGGAGCATCATTTGTTGGTGCATAGCACACTATAATGCTCATATTACATGGATTTGATTTAAACTTTGCAAGTAAAAATCTGCTATTTACAGCTCTCCACTCAGTTAATGCCTTTACCGCTCTTGGTGTCATCATCATTCCAATCCCTTCTCTTCCAACTCCATCAGTTCTTCCTGAATAGATATATGTATATTGTCTTAGTCTAAGATTTCCTTACCAATCCGCTTACAATGCATTTCCCTTAGGCCCAAGATACAAAAAATATACTTCAGGAGTTGATTTTCTACTTGCTGTAACTTCCCAATCTGCTTCATGGTTCTAACATTCCAATTACCAATTTTGAATTTTTCTTTAGTATGTATAAAGTGGGAGATTCTTAGTACCCCGCTACGGCCGGGACTGGGGGCCATTCTGTCATTTTTGCTTTCCATAGACTGACTAAATCCATAGAAGATTCATTGACTAGATAAATCAAAGGATAGCCAGTTCCTTCTGATGCGCAGTGCCTATCTAACTAAGGCAAGTGACCCCTGCCGGTCCATACTGATTATAGTAAGATCCTCCGCCAGGCATCAGGAGTATAAGCCGAAGAGGCAGCTTGTTTATCGCCTTAAACCCAATCCGTCACCCTGCTGCCAGTGATATTTAGGGGGGCATATCCTCCGCACCCAAAGTTTTCGTTATTTCACCAAGTTGCTCATCCGCTTATATAACCGTTGGCAAATATGGACTGTTAAGATATACCGCCAAGTACGGTGTTTTATATATATATATATATATATATATATATATATGTATATGTATATATACACACATATATATATATACATATATACTGTGTATATATATATATATATATATATATATATATATATATATATATATATATATATATATATATATATATATATATATATAGAGAGAGAGAGAGAGAGAGAGAGAGAGAGAGAGAGAGAGAGAATGTCTTAGTGGCGTCTAAGACATTGTCTATTCACTATAAGTATATATATATATATATATATATATATATATATATATATATATATATATATATATATATATATATAGAGAGAGAGAGAGAGAGAGAGAGAGAGAGAGAGAGAGAGAGAGAGAGAAAATGTCTTAGTGGTGCCTAAGACATTGTCTATTATAAATATATATGTATATATACATATATATATATATATATATATATATATATATATATATATATATATATATATGTGTCTCTCTCTCTCTCTCTCTCTCTCTCTCTCTCTCTCTATATATATATATATATATATATATATATATATATATGTATGTATATATATATATATATATATAAATATATATATATATATAATATATATATATATATATGTATATATATATATATATATATATATATATATATATATATATATATATATGTGTGTGTGTGTGTGTGTGTGTGTGTGTATCTCTGAGTGAGGATACCTTAACGTGGTGAAAAGGTTTGGGTATCGCTATGATCTGAAAAGCTTTGATAATCATAGCCACTATACTAGGTTGGTTTGGTGTGAGAGATCAGACGAAAATCTCCAACCATCATCATTCCGCATTGGCAAGCTTAGTGATAAAAACTGGCTAAAACTACAGATATGAATTGAGATGACTGAGGCCCTTGCCCGGCAGAGGGCTAGAAATGGCTGCATTTTTTGCTGTTGATATATAAGCATATATTATTATTATTATTATTATTATTATTATTATTATTATTATTATTATTATAGCTCCGATTCCTGCCTGAAATATTCCAACCTAACAGTAAGCGAAGAAAAGTGAACATTTTTAATTAAACCACCGTCTTTTTTAGTTTGTTACGGAATCACTCCTAAAGGTCTAGCTGTACTGGAACAATGGCGCCACCTCTGGGACCTAAGCTTAAACCTTGAAGTGCTCAAAAAAAAAAAAAAAAAGAAAAAAAAAAAAAAAAAAAAAACCGAGGTGCTAGAAATCATTCTCACAGTGCTCAGAGGGCTTCTAAAAATACACTAAGCTTTGTTAGATGGTAGTGAGATTGCGCATTCAAATCATGCTTATTATTGGAAATGTAATGCTGTGCGTATGGCTGTTAGAAATCCAAGTAATTGATCAGGGACATTCACCTATATTGCAGCGATAAGCAAGTTGTAATGGGAAAATACCGGAAATGGCGCTGTGAAAAATAAAATTACACAAACGAAAATTAATAGTCAGATTATAAATTTATCTTAGAGGAATAGGCTGGCAAGACATCTAAATATTCTGCTCTTAACTAAGCCTTTGCCATAGAAAAATTTTGATAATTAAGATGCAGTACAGAGACTCCGTCACATTACGCTAACACTATTTCGTGTCCGTTGTTATGAGGTCGGATGTAATGAAATTTGTTGGACCCAGTTACATGATATAGATAAAGAGAAATATGAAATCAGAAAATTGGTTCTTCAGGTTATTGTATTAGGATGGCACATTTTTGTCTAAACGAAAAACTAATAACAAATGAATTAGAGAATTGTTTTATTGTTCAAAGGGCAAAAGGTGAACTGATATAAGAAAAAGACATCATTCACGTAATAGCCTTGTATTTTTTTACTTGCATTTGTCACAGAACAAGGACTTGAATAGCTCCTAAAGGCCAATACAAAAACGTTAGAAACCTTCAATAAGAACAAATCCATTTCTCTAGGACCGAAGAGGAACCGGGTTTGGGGAGGTCTTGTCTTCTTTGTGGCGCCCCTCGACTGAACTTATGACTCCGGCCTCGACTGAACTTGGGACTCCGGCCTCGACTGAACTTAGGACTTCGTCCTCGACCGAACTTCTGACTCCGGCCTCGACTGAACTTACGACTCCGGCCTCGACTGAACTTAGGACTCCGGCCTTGACAGAACCTCTGACTCCGGCCTCGACTGAACTTACGACTCCGGTTTCGACTGAACCTAGGACTCCGGCCTCGACCGAACTTCTGACTCCGGCCTCAACTGAACTTACGACTCCCGCCTCGACTGAACCTATGACTCCGTCCTCGATCGAACTTCTGACTCTGACCTCGACTGAACTTATGACTCCTGCCTCGACCAAACTTATGACTCCGGCCTCGACTGAACTTACGACTCTGGCCTCGACCGAACTTATGACTCCTGCCTCAACCGAACTTCTGACTCCGGCCTCGGCTGAACTTACGACTCCAGCCTCGACCGAACTTACGACTCCGGCCTCGACTGAACTTCTGACTCCAGCCTCGACCGAACTTATGACTCCGGCCTCGACTGAACTTCTGACTCCAGCCTCGACAGAGCTTCTGACTCCAGCCTCGACCGAACTTCTGACTCCGGCCTCGACTGAACTTAGGACTCCGGCCTCGACTGAACTTGGGACTCTGACCTCGACTGAACTTAGGACTCCGTCCTCGACCGAACTTCTGACTCCGGCCTGCCTCGACTGAACTTCTGACTCTGGCCTTGACAGAACCTCTGACTCCGGCCTCGACTGAACTTAGGACTCCGGCCTCGACCGAACTTCTGACTCCGGCCTCGACTGAACTTACGACTCCGGCCTCGACTGAACTTAGGACTCCGGCCTCGATCAAACTTCTGACTCCGGCCTCGACTGAACTTATGACTCCCGCCTCGACCAAACTTATGACTCCGGCCTCGACTGAACTTACGACTCTGGCCTCAACCGAACTTATGACTCCGGCCTCAACCGAACTTCTGACTCCGGCCTCGACTGAACTTACGACTCCGGCCTCGACCGAACTTACGACTCCGGCCTCAACTGAACTTATGACTCCAGCCTCGACCGAACTTATGACTCCGGCCTCGACTGAACTTCTGACTCCAGCCTCGACCGAACTTATGACTCCGGCCTCGACCGAACTTCTGACTCCAGCCTCGACAGAGCTTCTGACTCCAGCCTCGACCGAACTTCTGACTCCGCCTCGACTGAACTTATGACTCCGGCCTCGACTGAACTTATGACTCCGGCCTCGACTGAACTTATGACTCCGTCCTCGATCAAACTTCTGACTCCGGCCTCGACTGAACTTATGACTCCGGCCTCGACCAAACTTATGACTCCGGCCTCGACTGAACTTACGACTCTGGCCTCAACCGAACTTATGACTCCGGTCTCAACCGAACTTCTGACTCCGGTCTCAACCGAACTTCTGACTCCGGCCTCGACTGAACTTACGACTCCGGCCTCGACCGAACTTACGACTCCGCCCTCGACTGAACTTATGACTCCAGCCTCGACCGAACTTATGACTCCGGCCTCGACTGAACTTCTGACTCCAGCCTCGACCGAACTTATGACTCCGGCCTCGACCGAACTTCTGACTCCAGCCTCGACAGAGCTTCTGACTCCAGCCTCGACCGAACTTCTGACTCCACCCTCGACTGAACTTATGACTCCGGCCTCGACTGAACTTATGACTCCGGCCTCGACTGAACTTGGGACTCTGGCCTCGACTGAACTTAGGACTCCGTCCTCGACCGAACTTCTGACTCCGGCCTCGACTGAACTTACGACTCCGGCCTCGACTGAGCTTAGGACTCCGGCCTTGACAGAACCTCTGACTCCAGCCTCGACTGAACTTAGGACTCCGGCCTCGACCGAACTTCTGACTCCGGCCTCGACTGAACTTACGACTCCGGCCTCGACTGAACCTAGGACTCCGGCCTCGACCAAACTTCTGACTCCGGCCTCAACTGAACTTACGACTCCCGCCTCGACTGAACCTATGACTCCGTCCTCGATCAAACTTCTGACTCCGGCCTCGACTGAACTTATGACTCCGGCCTCGACCAAACTTATGACTCCGGCCTCGACTGAACTTACGACTCTGGCCTCAACCGAACTTATGACTCCGGCCTCGACTGAACTTACGACTCCGGCCTCGACCGAACTTACGACTCAGGCCTCGACTGAACTTCTGACTCCAGCCTCGACCGAACTTATGACTCCGGCCTCGACTGAACTTCTGACTCCAGCCTCGACTGAACTTACGACTCCGGCCTCGACTGAACCTAGGACTCCGGCCTCGACCAAACTTCTGACTCCGGCCTCAACTGAACTTACGACTCCCGCCTCGACTGAACCTATGACTCCGTCCTCGATCAAACTTCTGACTCCGGCCTCGACTGAACTTATGACTCCGGCCTCGACCAAACTTATTACTCCGGCCTCGACTGAACTTACGACTCTGGCCTCAACCGAACTTCTGACTCCGGCCTCGACTGAACTTACGACTCCGGCCTCGACCGAACTTACGACTCAGGCCTCGACTGAACTTCTGACTCCAGCCTCGACCGAACTTATGACTCCGGCCTCGACTGAACTTCTGACTCCGGCCTCGACTGAACTTACGACTCCGGCCTCGACTGAACCTAGGACTCCGGCCTCGACTAAACTTCTGACTCCGGCCTCAACTGAACTTACGACTCCCGCCTCGACTGAACCTATGACTCCGTCCTCGATCAAACTTCTGACTCCGGCCTCGACTGAACTTACGACTCCGGCCTCGACCGAACTTACGACTCAGGCCTCGACTGAACTTCTGACTCCAGCCTCGACCGAACTTATGACTCCGGCCCCGACTGAACTTCTGACTCCAGCCTCGACTGAACTTACGACTCCGGCCTCGACTGAACCTAGGACTCCGGCCTCGACCAAACTTCTGACTCCGGCCTCAACTGAACTTACGACTCCCGCCTCGACTGAACCTATGACTCCGTCCTCGATCAAACTTCTGACTCCGGCCTCGACTGAACTTATGACTCCGGCCTCGACCAAACTTATGACTCCGGCCTCGACTGAACTTACGACTCCGGCCTCAACCGAACTTCTGACTCCGGCCTCGACTGAACTTACGACTCCGGCCTCGACCAAACTCACGACTCATGCCTCGACTGAACTTCTGACTCCAGCCTCGACCGAACTTATGACTCCGGCCTCGACTGAACTTCTGACTCCAGGCTCGACAGAGCTTCTGACTCCAGCCTCGACCGAACTTCTGACTCCGGCCTCGACTGAACTTATGACTCTGGCCTCGACTGAACTTCTGACTCCAGCCTCGACGAACTTATGACTCCAGCCTCGACTGAACTTATGACTCCGGCATCGACTGAACTTCTGACTCCAGCCTCGACTGAACTTCTGACTCCGGCCTTCACTGAACTTATGACTCCAGCCTCAACCAAATTTCTGACTCCGGCCTCGATTGAACTTCTGACTCCATCCACGACTGAACTTATGACTCCGGCCTCGACTGAACTTCTGACTCCAGGCTCGACCGAACTTCTGACTCCAGCCTCGATTGAACTTCTGACTCCAGGCTCGACTGAACTTCTGACTCCAGCCTCGACTGAACTTCTGACTCCGGCCTTCACTGAACTTATGACTCCAGCCTCAACCAAATTTCTGACTCCGGCCTCGATTGAACTTCTGACTCCATCCACGACTGAACTTATGACTCCGGCCTCGACTGAACTTCTGACTCCAGGCTCGACCGAACTTCTGACTCCGGCCTCGACTGAACTTCTGACTCCAGGCTCGACCGAACTTCTGACTCCAGCCTCGACCGAACTTCTGACTCCAGCCTCGATTGAACTTAGGACTCAGGCCTCGACCGAACTTCTGACTCCGCCCTCGACTGAACTTATGACTCTGGCCTCGACTGAACTTCTGACTCCAGCCTCGACGAACTTATGACTCCAGCCTCGACTGAACTTATGACTCCGGCATCGACTGAACTTCTGACTCCAGCCTCGACTGAACTTCTGACTCCGGCCTTCACTGAACTTATGACTCCAGCCTCGACCAAATTTCTGACTCCGGCCTCGATTGAACTTCTGACTCCATCCACGACTGAACTTATGACTCCGGCTTCGACTGAACTTATGACTCCAGCCACGACTAAACTTCTGACTCTGGCCTCGACTGAACTTATGACTCAAGCCACGACTGAACTTCTGACTCCAGCCTTGACTGAACTTCTGACTCCATCCTCGACTGAACTTATAACTCCATCCTCGACTGAACTTCTGACTCCATCCTCGACTGAAGTTATGACTCCGGCCTCGACTGAACTTCTGACTCCAGCCTCGATCGTCATGCTGCTGTCATTCCATCATCATCCTTTCCGTCTTTCGTGTTTTGATATGATCTGACTCTTTCACAAGCTTATCTTACTTATGGACTGTTTTCGTGCAAGAGCGCGTGGTCCCCTTCGTTGTAAGGAGGTCCAATCTAAAACCAACCCATCGTTAGAAACCTGATTACTCTAATATTCCTGAACACAATCTCTTTATTTCATATCATTAGCCGTAAAATGTTCGGGTCTCTTCAAGATTTCATGGTAATAGGATTGACGTCTAAAACGGCATATTTTATTAAGCAAAATCGTGATCCATTTATTTCTAAATTTCTCTAAAAATAATAGGTAAAAGATAACATTGAGTCTTGACATCGTTTGAGAACGATCCGACGGGAAGGAAACATTTAGAGTGATGAGAGTTTAGAAAATAGAATCATTTTTCTATTTGGCTTTGCATTTATGCCGATTTTTCTTCTATGCTTATGTTTCATGCGGAAGTTTATTTTACTCAGGAAGGCAGCAGAAGCCCTGCAGAGGATTTGTAAGGGAAGGTAATATTTATGAAAGGCCAACTTTCCGATGTGGAAAAATATCTGTACAATGATCATCATCTGCGGTTGAAGGCAATCTCTGATACAACAGTGATAATAAGAAAGGTGATCCTCATTGCTATTACACTTATATTTAATGAAACTAATCATAAAGTTTTACAAATGTTCGCAAGATTCAAATTCAGAAATTCATTAATACTTAACATCTCGTATATCTGAAATAACAAACAAAAACTCTTTGAACTAAACAGTAGGCATTCCTCTAATAGTAACACTGATGCATATATATATATATATATATATATATATATATATATATATATATATATATATATATATATATATATATATTTATATATATATATATATATATATATATATATATATATATATATATATTCATATACATATATATATATATATATATATATATATATATATATATATATATATATATATATATGTATATAATATATATATATATATATATATATATATATATATATATATATATATATATATATATATATATATATATATATATATATATATGTATATAATATATACATATGATAGGTTTTGCACATTCAAACGTGTTTTTTTTTCATATTTCAAATAAGCCATATATATCAACACATTAAAGTCGGGATTCTCTTACCGACCTCGAGATCACAGACCCAGGTGAAATTCCTCAATGACTGTAGTATCTGACCGGCCGAGTTTCGACCCCTGGTCCAGGATACTTGTGTGACTTGACCTTACCACTCAGCCACGTGTCTGAGTGGTAAGGTCAAGTCACACAATGTATGTATATATTTATATATATATATATATATATATATATATATATATATATATATATATATATGTGTATATATATATGTGAATCAAAATGCGTTAATATGACTTTCTCAATGAATATACAGTATATATATGACCCATGCCTTCTCTCTCTCTCTCTCTCTCTCTCTCTCTCTCTCTCTCTCTCTCTCTCTCTCTCTCTCTCTCTCTCTCTATATATATATATATATATATATGTGTGTGTGTGTGTGTGGATGCACATGTACAGTATATTATATAATATATACTGTATATATATATATATATATATATATATATATATATATATATATATATATATATCTATATATACAGTACATATACATATATATATATATATATATATATATATATATATATGTACTGTATATATATATATATATATATATATATATATATATATATATATATACATATATATATATATATATCTATATATACAGTACATATATATATATATATATATATATATATATATACATATATATATATATATATATATATATATATATATAGATAGATAGATAGATATATAGAATATAAAAGTTAAAAGTTAAAGTTGGTACATGCAAATGTTTATATAAATTATATACATAATATGCTGCATGTATACATATATACATACATATATATATATATATATATATATATGTATGTATATATATATATATATATATATATATATATATATATACATATATATATATATATATATATATATATATATATATATTTATATATATATATATATATATATATATATCTATATATATATATATATATATATATATATATATACATAAAGATATTCATATATACACCATCCACTCGTTGAGATACTACCGCTAGAGAGTTATGGGGTCTTTTGACTGGCCAGAAAGTACTATATTAGATACCTCTTTCTGGTTACGGTTAATTTTCCCTTTGCCTACACAAACACACCGAATAGTCTGGGGTATTTTTTACACATTCTCCTCTGTCCTCATGCACCTGATAAAACTGACGTTACCAAGCAATTCTTCTTCTCTCAAGGGGTTAACTACTGCACTGTAATATTCCAGTGGCCACTTTCCTCTTGGTAAGGGTAGAAGAGACTCTCTAGCTATGGTAAGCAACTCTTCTAAGAGAAGGACACTCCAAAATCAAACCATTGTTCTCTAGTCTTGGGTAGTGCCATAGGATCTGTACCATGGTTTTCCACTGTCTTGGGTTAGAGTTTTGCTTGAGGGTACACTCGGGCACACTATTCTATCCTATTTCTCTTCCTCTTGTTTTATTAAGGTTTTTTATAGCTTATATAGGAGTTCTCCTCCTCTCAAGATATTTTACTTTTTCCTGTTTCCTTTCTTCACTGGGCTATATATATATATATGTATATATATATATATATTTATATATATATGTATATATATAAATATATATATATATATATATATATATATATATATATATATATATATATATATATATATATATATATATATTTCTATACACAATATACACATATGTAAGTATGTACTGTATATACCGGAATATTCAACCAAATAGAATGATCGCAATTTCCTAATGCATCGATTAGACTCGGACATATATATAATTAAAATTATCAGTGTGCAATGCCGACGTCAAATTACATATATAAACCGGTAAATGTCTTTGTACTCAACAACATGTGTTACAACAGCTTCATCATTCCCTTAAGGAGAACAAAGCGGGTCAAGTCTACTATCTAAATAATAAATTTGAGACTCTGTTATTTTTTCTTCTAAGCAGAAAAACCACTAAGTTTCTTCATTCACTTGTAGCTGCTTTACAAGTCATGTCTAGACTACTTGATATCCTTGTGCTTGGATGTTGCTAGGCAATCAGTTTTCTCTTAGTAAGAAGCGACCGATAGTTCTGTGGGAGGTAGTATACACATATGCATGCATACATATATGTATATATATATATATATATATATATATATATATATATATATATATATGTATGTACATGTATATATATGTATATATATATATGCATATATATATGTATATATATATATATATATATATATATATATATATATATATATATATATATATATATATATATCTGCGTGTTTATCCATTTCTGATTGGGAATACCTTAACTTGGTGAAAGGGTTTACGCATCGCTGTGATCAGCAAAGCTGCACTAGTCATCTATAATGTTTAAAATGCTTCCTAAAGACTAAAATTACTGCCAGATCTTTCCGCAGACAACATTTACAACGTTTAAAATGCTTCCGAACCACTCATAGTAGGTTGGTGTACTGTGAGCGTTCAAACGAAAATCTCTCACCGTCACCAATCTGCCACTGGTCAGCGTGGTGATGAAAACTGGCCAAACACCAGACAAATTTACATGTCTGGGACATTTGTCTTCCAGTGGACTATAAACGGCTTTATTTGTTATATATATATATATATATATATATATATATATATATATATATATATATATATATATATATATATATATATATATATATATATATATATATATATATATATATATATATACACGTGTGCGCGCGTGTGTGTACTTGTACTAGCTTGTGTGGTGTGTATACACAGAACTTTTTGTGCAATCGTATATATATTTTAGATGTGTCAAGTATTGTATATGGGTGATTTGATATGAGTGAACAAGTGTTTATTTTCATATCCCAGGAGTGCCTCATTTGTTATTTGTAAAAAAAAAAAAAAAATATATTGTGGCATCTCAGCAAAATGTTGCTGGGCCCCCGTCGCTTTCCTTATTCTGTCGCCAAGGGTGAGATTGCTGTCGCAGAACCTGTTTCTTAACCCCACCTGATGCGGTTACTTCAAATCACAAAGTTGCACCATGTTGTCACCAAGTGCTTCTACAGTACGTGTTTAACCACGCGGGAATGCGCTACAAAAACGTCAAAAAGCTTGGTAATGCTTCGGCCACTTATTTTCATGTAGGTTTTGGTTATGAATGACTACCATCATGTATAATATTGTGATATTTGAGCTCACATAAGCTACACACGCACCAACACGCGCTCCCACACACATTCTTACTCCCCCCCTCAACACACGCGCACACATTATATATATATATATATATATATATATATATATATATATATATATATATATATATATATATACAGTATGTATATATATATATATATATATATATATATATATATATATATATATATATATATATATATATATATATATATATATATATATATATATATATATATATATATATATATATATATATATATACAAACACATGTGCGTGTTTGTGTATACAGTGCTTATGTTACTAATATAAGTACTTCCAGTTCCGTTCGTCTCATAGTCTGCCTTATTCTCATTGTAAATCATCAAACAATTTTTGAAAAGAATTTCTAAACCGAGTGAGCTTATTTCCATTCTCTCTGATAGTCTTGTGGAGGATTTATTTTTGCTTTATTTTTATTCTTTTTTGTTTTTGCAAAATCCTGTGAGAGGAGAGAGAGAGAGAGAGAGAGAGAGAGAGAGAGAGAGAGAGAGAGAGAGAGAGAGAGAGAGAGAGAGAGAGAGAGATATTGTGTTAGCGAGCGAAAGTAGTTAGGTTAACGATCGTTTGTGGTGAGAAAGACTTGGTTTAAATGAGATTGTTTGTTTACATATTTAGTAAGGTTACGACAGTGGTGAATGTCTTGGGTGAATGCTTATTTTGATTGGACTGCTGCTCGATTCAGTTGTGTTTGAATGCTGGATTTTACTTATTTAATCATTTTTCGACCAGCGTGGAAGTTATTATATATTTTAACAGTAAGTACAGTTTTGTTTATCTTTGCTTGTCGTGATTGTGAATGATAGGAACAATTTATTATTTATCTTTGATTATAGTGCGATAGTTAAGTTAGTTAGGAGTGTTCATAAGTGTTTTTCTTTTTTATTTTGGCAGGCCGTAATTCCTCCTTTGGTGAGGCTAACTCCTTTGGAGAGAGTTCACTTGAATGTGAATGTTTACTCGATTGATGATGACTTGGCTTGTATAAGAAACTTGATAAGGCTGCTGAGATTTCGATAATTGTTGATGACCTGGACCGTATTAAATTCCGATTGCTGTTGTTAATGAGGATGATGACGATGACGATGATGATAATAAAACCCACCCCAATCAGGGAAGTAGCTGTGGCAAATTGCCACCCAGTGGACTGTTAACCACAAAACCGTAATATTGGTAGTTTGCCGTAAAAAGACAGTGGCAGTGTGTGGACGACTGTGTTGGTGTCCATAAACTATATATATATATATGTTTATGTGTTTTGATGTTTGGGTTGTGGTAAATTTAAGTTTGTTTTGTTAGTTTTAGTTTTAAGCTTTATTTATTTTGAAGGTTTATTTGAATAGTGGTATGATCCAGGTCTATTTTGTGTTACGTGTATGATTAGTGATAAGTGTGATTTATGGTTTATGATGAGCGTTTTAGTTTGTAAGGAAATATAGTTTTAAGGATATGTTTTGTTTAAATTTTCCTTCTGTCCAAGAGTCCAGTTGATAAAGTAAGGGGAAAGTTTGTGTTGTGGGACCATTGTCAGTAGGTGTGATTCAGGGTGTGGGGCTTGTTTTTTTCAACATCCCGCCACATTATTTTGGCGCCCGAACAGGGACTGCTGAGGCGGGACTGATAGCTGGACTCTTTGACGAAGGACTGATAGGATACGAATTTAGAATTAAGGTTGAAGAAAAATGGAAGGTAAATACAAGGCTTTGGAGGAGGAATTGCGGCTGAGTAAGGAGCGTGAGGAGAAATTGTTGGAAGAGAATAAGTGGTTAAGGTGTGAGAATGAGGAGATGCATAGGAAACTGAGGGAAATTCAGGGAACTGTAAAGAGAGTGGAAGAGGGTGTTGAGATGAGGATGCGAGAGAATGAAGAACGAATGGAGAAACGAATGGAAGATATGATGGGGCAAGTCATGGGGATGATGAAAACTATAATGGGTGAAGGGGCAGTCGGAGGAGTGTCCTCAGCGTCGGGTAATGGGATGGTAGTGGATGAGAAGGCTAAGGTTAGTGATAATGGGAAAGGAAGTGATAGTGATAGTAATAGTAATAGTAATAGTGATAGTGAGATTGAAGATAAGGGAATTAGGCATAGTAAGGATGAACAAAAATGTAATAGGAAGAATAAGAAAGGTAAAAGTGATGTAAAGAAAGAGAAGAAAAAGTGTCAGGATGATAGCAAGGATGATCGTGAATGGGTGAAAGTGGTAAGTAAGAAAAAGGGTAAGAAGGGAATGGTTAAGGATAGGAATTTAAGTGTGGAAGTGGATTCATTATATTCGAATGAGGAAGAAGGTAACAGGGGAGTAGACAGTGATGATAGCAGTGAGAATGAACGTGATGTGTGTAAGACTGTGTTTATGAGAGAGGTACCTCGGTGTGAAAGGTTCAATGAGCATAGCAGTAGGGATGTATATGATTTTTTCAAGGAGTATGAGAGGTATTGTCAGGATAAGTATGGTGATAGTAAAAGAGTTTGGGCTAGGGAGTTAGGAGAATATTTGACTGGGTATTTGTTGACGATGTATGGAGTGATAATGAGTGTAGGGGACGTTGATTATGAAAGTGTGAAAAAGAGAATAATTGAGCAGGTAAGACATATGAAAGGGAGTGTTAAGTATAAGCGTAAGAATGATTTTGATGAAGCACGGATGAATGCAGGAGAAGCGATATCGATGTACGTATGTAGGTTGGAAACGTTAGCTAGGAAGAAGTATGGGGATGAAGGCATAAATGAGAATAAGGAGTTAATGAGGAAGTTTTTGGCAACAGTACCTGAGAATGTGTGTGAATTTATTCATTTGAAACGCAAAGAGAAAATGAGGTGGACGCAAGAGAGATTGACATGGGATGATATACTAGAGATAGTTGAGGATTATGAGTTAGATAGGTGCATGAAAGAGAGTAAATCTGTGAGTGTAAGAACTGGAATGGAAGAAAGTGTAATAGAATTTGGTAGTTATAAGGACGCAATTTTGAGAGGACCAATGAGGGTAGCTGATAATGTAGTAGATAGGAGTGTTAGGGCGAGTAATGTGGGAGTACCTGTAAGGACAAATGAAGGATTTAGGCAGGGTAATTGGAACAATAGGGATAGGAGTGTGAGTGCACATCGAGGTATGTCAGATAGCCGTGTCCGTGATGAAAAGTGTTATAGGTGTGGTAAAGTAGGTCATAAGAAGAATGAATGTAGATGGGCTCTAGGTGCTTGTTTTGGATGTGGGGAGGTAGGGCATAGAATTAGCGAGTGCAAGAAAGAGAAAGGGGTAAAATGTTATCGGTGTGGTATGACTGGGCATGTGGCGAGTGGATGTCGTAGTAATCGTATGAATGTGATTTGTGGTAATTGTGGTAAGGATGGTCATTATGCTAGAATGTGCAAGGAGCCGCGGGGTAAGTGTTCTGAATGTGGTGCAGATGGGCATGTAGCTAGAGTATGTAGGAAGAAGGGATTAAGTCAGCCAGGATGTTCGGGAAACTAGAGTGTAAGAGGGTTCAGCTGGGTGAGTCCTCCTGTGTGTGTGGAAGGAATAGGATCAATGTTTGTGAGAATGAGATGAGTAATTGGTTGGAAATGAGCAAGTATGAACCTAGTATGCATGAGAAGTTAGGGCTGGAAAATAAACAATTAGTGTTAGTTGAATATAGGAAAAAGAGGCGTTTGAAAGTTTTAAGTGAGGAGAAAGTGCAAGGGAAATTTATAGGTATAGGTAAGAATACGAATAAGTATGACAAGGGTGTAAATGTACAAGTGAGTGTGGAGGATAAATGTATTAATACAGATGAAACGTGGCTGAGTATGAATGATACTTATAGTGTGTGTGGCTTTTCGTTAGATGATGTAAAAGAAAAAATGAATAACGCAAGAATGAGAGACAGGAGAATGATAAGTAGCATGAATGAATCTTTTGCTAAAGTTGAGAATGTTTTTGATGAAATGGATGAACTGTTTACAGAAATGAGTGTAATTATAGGGCCAAACGAGAACGAGGTAGATGGGATTGTACATGATATATTAGATGATAGGGATTTAGATAGGAATAGTGTTAATGTAGCGAATGATTGTGATAAGGAAGAAGTGAATGAGAGAGTATATGGAGGCCCAGTTACTCGGAGTAGAGGTCCCGTTCCCGACTGCGACTGGGTTATGAAAAAAATAATGTAAGTGTTGTGTGAAAATGATTTGGCAAAATAAGGGGGGAGGAATGTGGAGGATTTATTTTTGCCTTATTTTTATTTTTTTTTGTTTTTGCCGAATCCTGTGAGACGAGAGAGAGAGAGAGAGAGAGAGAGAGAGAGAGAGAGAGAGAGAGAGAGAGATATTGTGTTAGCGAGCGAAAGTAGTTAGGTTAACGATCGTTTGTGGTGAGAAAGACTGTTGGTTTAAATGAGATTGTTTGTTTACATATTTAGTAAGGTTACGACAGTGGTGAATGTCTTGGGTGAATGCTTATTTTGATTGGACTGCTGCTCGATTCAGTTGTGTTTGAATGCTGGATTTTACTTATTTAATCATTTTTCGACCAGCGTGGAAGTTATCATATATTTTAACAGTAAGTACAGTTTTGTTTATCTTTGCTTGTCGTGATTGTGAATGATAGGAACAATTTATTATTTATCTTTGATTATAGTGCGATAGTTAAGTTAGTTAGGAGTGTTCATAAGTGTTTTTCTTTTTTATTTTGGCAGGCCGTAATTCCTCCTTTGGTGAGGCTAACTCCTTTGGAGAGAGTTCACTTGAATGTGAATGTTTACTCGATTGATGATGACTTGGCTTGTATAAGAAACTTGATAAGGCTGCTGAGATTTCGATAATTGTTGATGACCTGGACCGTATTAAATTCCGATTGCTGTTGTTAATGAGGATGATGACGATGACGATGATGATAATAAAACCCACCCCAATCAGGGAAGTAGCTGTGGCAAATTGCCACCCAGTGGACTGTTAACCACAAAACCGTAATATTGGTAGTTTGCCGTAAAAAGACAGTGGCAGTGTGTGGACGACTGTGTTGGTGTCCATAAACTATATATATATATGTTTATGTGTTTTGATGTTTGGGTTGTGGTAAATTTAAGTTTGTTTTGTTAGTTTTAGTTTTAAGCTTTATTTATTTTGAAGGTTTATTTGAATAGTGGTATGATCCAGGTCTATTTTGTGTTACGTGTATGATTAGTGATAAGTGTGATTTATGGTTTATGATGAGCGTTTTAGTTTGTAAGGAAATATAGTTTTAAGGATATGTTTTGTTTAAATTTTCCTTCTGTCCAAGAGTCCAGTTGATAAAGTAAGGGGAAAGTTTGTGTTGTGGGACCATTGTCAGTAGGTGTGATTCAGGGTGTGGGGCTTGTTTTTTTCAACATCCCGCCACATTATTTTGGCGCCCGAACAGGGACTGCTGAGGCGGGACTGATAGCTGGACTCTTTGACGAAGGACTGATAGGATACGAATTTAGAATTAAGGTTGAAGAAAAATGGAAGGTAAATACAAGGCTTTGGAGGAGGAATTGCGGCTGAGTAAGGAGCGTGAGGAGAAATTGTTGGAAGAGAATAAGTGGTTAAGGTGTGAGAATGAGGAGATGCATAGGAAACTGAGGGAAATTCAGGGAACTGTAAAGAGAGTGGAAGAGGGTGTTGAGATGAGGATGCGAGAGAATGAAGAACGAATGGAGAAACGAATGGAAGATATGATGGGGCAAGTCATGGGGATGATGAAAACTATAATGGGTGAAGGGGCAGTCGGAGGAGTGTCCTCAGCGTCGGGTAATGGGATGGTAGTGGATGAGAAGGCTAAGGTTAGTGATAATGGGAAAGGAAGTGATAGTGATAGTAATAGTAATAGTAATAGTGATAGTGAGATTGAAGATAAGGGAATTAGGCATAGTAAGGATGAACAAAAATGTAATAGGAAGAATAAGAAAGGTAAAAGTGATGTAAAGAAAGAGAAGAAAAAGTGTCAGGATGATAGCAAGGATGATCGTGAATGGGTGAAAGTGGTAAGTAAGAAAAAGGGTAAGAAGGGAATGGTTAAGGATAGGAATTTAAGTGTGGAAGTGGATTCATTATATTCGAATGAGGAAGAAGGTAACAGGGGAGTAGACAGTGATGATAGCAGTGAGAATGAACGTGATGTGTGTAAGACTGTGTTTATGAGAGAGGTACCTCGGTGTGAAAGGTTCAATGAGCATAGCAGTAGGGATGTATATGATTTTTTCAAGGAGTATGAGAGGTATTGTCAGGATAAGTATGGTGATAGTAAAAGAGTTTGGGCTAGGGAGTTTGGAGAATATTTGACTGGGTATTTGTTGACGATGTATGGAGTGATAATGAGTGTAGGGGACGTTGATTATGAAAGTGTGAAAAAGAGAATAATTGAGCAGGTAAGACATATGAAAGGGAGTGTTAAGTATAAGCGTAAGAATGATTTTGATGAAGCACGGATGAATGCAGGAGAAGCGATATCGATGTACGTATGTAGGTTGGAAACGTTAGCTAGGAAGAAGTATGGGGATGGAGGCATAAATGAGAATAAGGAGTTAATGAGGAAGTTTTTGGCAACAGTACCTGAGAATGTGTGTGAATTTATTCATTTGAAACGCAAAGAGAAAATGAGGTGGACGCAAGAGAGATTGACATGGGATGATATACTAGAGATAGTTGAGGATTATGAGTTAGATAGGTGCATGAAAGAGAGTAAATCTGTGAGTGTAAGAACTGGAATGGAAGAAAGTGTAATAGAATTTGGTAGTTATAAGGACGCAATTTTGAGAGGACCAATGAGGGTAGCTGATAATGTAGTAGATAGGAGTGTTAGGGCGAGTAATGTGGGAGTACCTGTAAGGACAAATGAAGGATTTAGGCAGGGTAATTGGAACAATAGGGATAGGAGTGTGAGTGCACATCGAGGTATGTCAGATAGCCGTGTCCGTGATGAAAAGTGTTATAGGTGTGGTAAAGTAGGTCATAAGAAGAATGAATGTAGATGGGCTCTAGGTGCTTGTTTTGGATGTGGGGAGGTAGGGCATAGAATTAGCGAGTGCAAGAAAGAGAAAGGGGTAAAATGTTATCGGTGTGGTATGACTGGGCATGTGGCGAGTGGATGTCGTAGTAATCGTATGAATGTGATTTGTGGTAATTGTGGTAAGGATGGTCATTATGCTAGAATGTGCAAGGAGCCGCGGGGTAAGTGTTCTGAATGTGGTGCAGATGGGCATGTAGCTAGAGTATGTAGGAAGAAGGGATTAAGTCAGCCAGGATGTTCGGGAAACTAGAGTGTAAGAGGGTTCAGCTGGGTGAGTCCTCCTGTGTGTGTGGAAGGAATAGGATCAATGTTTGTGAGAATGAGATGAGTAATTGGTTGGAAATGAGCAAGTATGAACCTAGTATGCATGAGAAGTTAGGGCTGGAAAATAAACAATTAGTGTTAGTTGAATATAGGAAAAAGAGGCGTTTGAAAGTTTTAAGTGAGGAGAAAGTGCAAGGGAAATTTATAGGTATAGGTAAGAATACGAATAAGTATGACAAGGGTGTAAATGTACAAGTGAGTGTGGAGGATAAATGTATTAATACAGATGAAACGTGGCTGAGTATGAATGATACTTATAGTGTGTGTGGCTTTTCGTTAGATGATGTAAAAGAAAAAATGAATAACGCAAGAATGAGAGACAGGAGAATGATAAGTAGCATGAATGAATCTTTTGCTAAAGTTGAGAATGTTTTTGATGAAATGGATGAACTGTTTACAGAAATGAGTGTAATTATAGGGCCAAACGAGAACGAGGTAGATGGGATTGTACATGATATATTAGATGATAGGGATTTAGATAGGAATAGTGTTAATGTAGCGAATGATTGTGATAAGGAAGAAGTGAATGAGAGAGTATATGGAGGCCCAGTTACTCGGAGTAGAGGTCCCGTTCCCGACTGCGACTGGGTTATGAAAAAAATAATGTAAGTGTTGTGTGAAAATGATTTGGCAAAATAAGGGGGGAGGAATGTGGAGGATTTATTTTTGCTTTATTTTTATTTTTTTTTGTTTTTGCCAAATCCTGTGAGAGAGAGAGAGAGAGAGAGAGAGAGAGAGAGAGAGAGAGAGAGAGAGAGAGAGAGAGAGAGAGAGAGAGAGAGAGAGAGAGAGATATTGTGTTAGCGAGCGAAAGTAGTTAGGTTAACGATCGTTTGTGGTGAGAAAGACTGTTGGTTTAAATGAGATTGTTTGTTTACATATTTAGTAAGGTTACGACAGTGGTGAATGTCTTGGGTGAATGCTTATTTTGATTGGACTGCTGCTCGATTCAGTTGTGTTTGAATGCTGGATTTTACTTATTTAATCATTTTTCGACCAGCGTGGAAGTTATTATATATTTTAACAGTAAGTACAGTTTTGTTTATCTTTGCTTGTCGTGATTGTGAATGATAGGAACAATTTATTATTTATCTTTGATTATAGTGCGATAGTTAAGTTAGTTAGGAGTGTTCATAAGTGTTTTTCTTTTTTATTTTGGCAGGCCGTAATTCCTCCTTTGGTGAGGCTAACTCCTTTGGAGAGAGTTCACTTGAATGTGAATGTTTACTCGATTGATGATGACTTGGCTTGTATAAGAAACTTGATAAGGCTGCTGAGATTTCGATAATTGTTGATGACCTGGACCGTATTAAATTCCGATTGCTGTTGTTAATGAGGATGATGACGATGACGATGATGATAATAAAACCCACCCCAATCAGGGAAGTAGCTGTGGCAAATTGCCACCCAGTGGACTGTTAACCACAAAACCGTAATATTGGTAGTTTGCCGTAAAAAGACAGTGGCAGTGTGTGGACGACTGTGTTGGTGTCCATAAACTATATATATATATATATATGTTTATGTGTTTTGATGTTTGGGTTGTGGTAAATTTAAGTTTGTTTTGTTAGTTTTAGTTTTAAGCTTTATTTATTTTGAAGGTTTATTTGAATAGTGGTATGATCCAGGTCTATTTTGTGTTACGTGTATGATTAGTGATAAGTGTGATTTATGGTTTATGATGAGCGTTTTAGTTTGTAAGGAAATATAGTTTTAAGGATATGTTTTGTTTAAATTTTCCTTCTGTCCAAGAGTCCAGTTGATAAAGTAAGGGGAAAGTTTGTGTTGTGGGACCATTGTCAGTAGGTGTGATTCAGGGTGTGGGGCTTGTTTTTTTTAACATCCCGCCACAGTCTGTCTTGTGTCTGTCTGTCACTGAGCTAATGGGTAGCAATATTTTTCCCTCTATATATTATTTGTCATCCATCCTGTAAGAATCGAGTCCCACGTCACAGCTTAGTGGTACAGAAATGTCAAGAAGTCAATATCCATTCTTGTGGTTTCATTTATTATTAGATTGATTTCCCAATATGGATCTTTATGGACACCAAGGCTCCAATCCCGAGGGCATCAAGCTCCTATTGCATTTTCTCAAAAGAGGAAATTGAAAACTCGGTCTTTTCAGTGTCAGGAATTATCTATTCTAATTTCTAGATGTAATTTCTACAATATCTTGCCAGCCGAGAGGAAATTAGGACTATTTTATATAATGATAATACCAAATATTTCTTCGTCCCACAATTGGTTAACTACTGCACTGTAATTGTTCAGTGGCCACTTTCCCCTTGGTAAGGGTAGAACAGATTCTTTAGCTATGGTAAGCAGCTCTTCTAGGAGGACACTCCAAAATCAAACTATTGTTCTGTAGTCTGTACCATGGTCTTTCACTCTTGTTATTCTCTTGCTCCAGAGTGCACTCGAGCACACTATTTTATATTATTTCTCTTCCTCTTGTTTTGTTAAAGTTTTTATAGTTGATATAGGAAATATTTATTTTAATATTACTGTTTTTAAAATATTTTCTTTTTTCTTTCTTTCATTTCCTCACTGGGCTATTTTCCCCGTTGGAGTCCCTGGGCTTATATCATCCTGCTTTACCAACCAGGTTTGTAACTTAGCAAGTGATAATAATAATAATAATAATAATAATAATAATAATAATAATAATAATATAATAATAATAATGAGTAAATTAAGCGAAGTGACGTAATAAATGATTCAGAGACGTGTGTCAGAGATTGAATGGAATTTTTTTTTTCTCAGACAGAAAACGGGAAATAAGTCCTTAGGGCATGTGTAGGCCTACCGTAAGCCGTAAAGGCGAGATTTCCCTTAACGGAGTCGGATTTTTCCAAAGTACCGTTAAACTTTTGGAGTAATCCGTTGGTGAGTATTGTACTGGACGTTACACGAATATCTATTCGTCCATTCATAGGCTTATGCTACATAAAATACCACAAGAATAAGTGGGGTGATGAACACATGAAGGTTATTTCCATGGTAAACATAGATAAACTGTTCACCTATGAAATAACTACATTATTATTAACAGATAAATATGAGAATTGATAATAAACATGAGCAATAAAAATGATTACAACTACGTCAAAGGTGGCGTAAATTTAGAAAGTATGTCAAAACCTTTACTAGCATATTATTTATGAAGATCCTTTTTCTCTTTGACGTATCAGTATCAGTTACACTGCTCCAAATAATGTCATCACGAAAATAAACTCTGCGGGATATGCATACCCACTTTAATAATAAAGAATTCTGCATAAAAATAAATTCACGGGATTTGAACTCCAACTTTCACAATCTTGATATTTTATTTATAGATCTCTCTCTCTCTCTCTCTCTCTCTCTCTCTCTCTCTCTCTCTCTCTCTCCCCCGAAGTATTTGAGTTAATTTCACAACAAGTAGAGCAGAGAAGATGCAGAATGCTTACATATTATTATCATTATTATTATTAACATTATTATTATTATTATCATTATTATTATTATTATTATTATTAGCTACAACCATAGTTGTAAAAGCAGGATGCTATAAGCCTAAGGGCTTCAACATGGAAAAATAGCCCAGTGAAGAAAGGAAACAAGGAAGTAAATGAATTACAAAAGATGTACTAAACAATTGAAATAAAATATTTTAAACACAATAATAACTCTAAAATACATCTTTCATACATACACTATAAAAGAATTACAAAAAAAAAGAGGAAGAGAAATAAGATACAAAAGTGTGCCCGAGGGAAACTTCAAGCAAGAGAACTCTACCCCAAGACAGTGGAAAACCATTGCACAGAGGCTATGTCACTAACCAAGACTAGAGAACAATGGTTTGATTTTGGAGTGTCCTTCTCCCAGAAGAGCTGCTTACCATAACTAAGGAGTCTCTTCTACCCTTACCAAGAGGAAAGTAGCCACTGAACAATTATAGTGCAGTAGTTAACCACTGGAGCGAATAAGAGCTACTTAGTAAGCTCTGTGTTGTCAGGTGTATGAGGACAGAGGAGAATGTGAAAAAAATAGGCTAGACTATTCATTGTATGCATAGGCAAAGGAAGAATGGGCTGTAACCAGAGAGAGGGATTTAATGTAGTGATGTCGGACCAGTTAAAGGACTCAATAACTCTCTAGCGGTAGTATCTCAACGGGTGGCTGGTGCTATGGTCAGCCTACTACCTATAACAGGGGGAATCTCCTAGGAATGAATGAATGATTTGAGGTTCTCTGGAATGGGAGTCAAGCAAAACTTATAATAAAGGCAAATTTATAACCATTGCAGTACACAGAATCAAAATTATTTTTGTTTTCTAATAATGATTCTGATAGCGAATATATTTGACAGAAAACATATAATCTTATACTGGTTGGTAACAATAATCATCAGAGGAAATTATTAGGATCCACAGACCCATGGCGTTTGAAATAACATATCAACTGAACTTAGACCAACAGCAGAAATATCCTACAAGAAGGAAACATATACATTCCAACTTATGAAACCACTTCGAAGTAAACGTTTTCAAAAAATAAAACCTACGATATCAGAACAGTAATACGATGCCCCTTAAATTATGGGACACAAAACAATAAAAATTATAATTAGGATACGAAGATTTTTTGATCTGAGCAGGAATATAAATGAAATGTTTACTCCACCGACACTGACTATCAATTTCCTATCATGTAGTTGGTTGACAGGGGCAACAGCCACTCGTTGAGGTACTACCGCTGATGATTTATTGGGTCCTTTGGCTGGCCAGACAGTACTACATTGGATCTCTATATCTGGTTACGGCTCATTTTTACTTTGCCTACACATACACCGAATAGTCTGGCCCATTCTTTACACATCCTCCTCTGTCCACACACACCTTACAACACTGAGATTACCAAACAATTCTTCTTTCCTCAAGTTGTAAACTACTGCACTGTAATTGGTCAGTGGTTACTTTCCTTTTGATAAGGATAGAAGAGACTCTTTAGCTTTGATAAACAGCTCTTCTGGTCTTGGGTAGTGCCATAGCCTCTGTACCATGGTCTTCACTGTCTTGAAGGTGCATTCAGACATCATTCTTTCTTATTTCGCTTCCTCTTGTTTTTTAAGTTTTAATAGTTTATATATGAAAGATCTATTTTAATGTTGTTACTGCTCTTAAAACATTTTATTTAAATTGTTCATTACTTCCCCTGTAGTGTATTTATTTCCTTGTTTCCTATCCTCACTGGGCTATTTTTCTCTGTTGGAACCCTTGGGCTAATAGCATCCTGTTTTTCCAACTAGGGTTGTCGCTTAGCTAGTAATGATAATGATAATGATAATATACCAGTGTGTCGGAGGACTTTTGAATGAGACTGGACCAGACGTCAATCATGGCTAAACACGTGAGTCCTACAATCTGCAGGCATCGCCACTTAATTACTTTCAGCATATTGGTTATCTAAGAAAAAAGGGCTGAAATTTGTATTACAATTTTTTGGTCATAAAATTTTGAATAGTGTTTATGAAATTTATCAATAAATACGGAGAATAATTCTTGCTGGAAAATATTAAGAATATTAATCCTGTATTCCACAACAAAAAATATATCAGCAACATTGCAATTGTAGGAACTACTGTACAACAGTATAAATTTACATATACTGATAGATCGTTGAATTAGTAGAAGAACAGATAAGCGTTTTAAATAGCTGGTATATGATATACTAGAATATACGCTTAAAAACATTTCTACAATTATTTTAGAATTATTAACAATCATAAGGTGTATCATAATTTGTACGATCAACATAATTAATTAGGTTGATAAGAAAACATTCTTTGATCATTTTATAATGGTTAACAATCATAGCTTTAAATGTATTGCTCATACAAATTAGTAAATACTTTTGTTCTGAAGACAAAATGGTATTAAAAAACTTATCTTTCGTTTCAAGCTGATAGATGGCTAAACCATATGATGTAAGGAAACCTTGATCAAAAATAGATAAGAAATAGACAATACAGATATGCTACTGAATGCATTACATGATTTTCAGCCTTTGCTCATTTCTCTATGATCGGAAGAGATTAAACAGCGTCACCATAAAACGTCCGTTTACTTTAAATATTATTCTATAGATCCCAAGTCGGATTAGATGCTATTCCAAATAAGGGGGCAGGTTGCTACAGGGTAGAATAAGATTAGTATTAAATACAGGATTTCGCAGTCCAATCTTATTTATAAAACTGATGCTTCTTACAAACGTCAATATAATTAAAAACATAGAAACTCAAAATTCGATGAAATCTCAGATTTTTTTTTTTTTTTTTACATATCTTAAGTATCTTTCTCTTTTTAAAAAATTTAGAGTCGCAAAAAATATGTTGCACAGTTGAAATAGAGTCACACTCGCTGCACCTAGGAACTGATTCATGAGGTGTCCACATTGTAAATCCATACATCAATTTTGTATGACCTTATTGAAATTACTTCCGTCTTTTTACCCTTCTGTTCTAATGATTCCCATGGAGAAGCAATTGGTTTTATTTGTTTCAATTTACTATTTTCATATTCATTATTCCAGTTCGTTTACCCTTTTGCTACTGTGAAATGCTTCAAGGTCAGGTAACCTTTAACGGGTAGTTTTATATCCATCTGTGGTAAATCTATTGCTCATCCAGCAGCAACACCAAGCTTTTCATTCCTAACAACCCCAACGAGGGCAGGAATCCAGCATATTTCAATATTTACCCTTTTGTAATAGAATTGTTCAAGGAGCTCTTTAATATGTAATACATTTTGGTTCTTATGCGTATAACTTTCCAGGACTTCCAAGGCACTTCTTGGATCTGTATAAATTAGAAATTTATAATTAACTCAATCTTTAACTGTTTTAATAATAACAATTGCTAATAAAATCGCTGATAGTTCAGACGTTAAATACTGATGTTTCATTAGGTAATGAGAGCTGTCCTGTTTTTTCTGAGGATACTCCAGCACAGTATATACTATATAGCATAATGAGGTCCTTTCTTTTGAATATGTTCCAATGTAGGCTATGTTGTTTATGATGGTTCGGAGTATAGCTATATTTCTTTGATCAATTAAAAAGATGAGAACATATTTTTGTTCTCTTTATGATCCAAAATTGAGGAAAGAGAGATGGTTGAATAGCGTTCATTGTGATGTTTGTAGACTGTAATAGCCTATTTCTCTTATTGGGAATAGTGGTTCATTATTGTTTATGAATATATCGCTTTGGTTGAAGAGCTTCTTTGTTGGAGATTTGTTGGATAGGATCTTTAATGCAATTCTCATTGTTATAAAATCTCGCTTTCACATGATACTGAGATAATTGTGGTAGATCTAATGGTTCCATTATAAAGTCCCAGACCTCATGTGTGTATTGGATTAGTCTTCCAAGTAGCTTCAAATCCTCCTGATTCATATCTTGTGCTACAATAATCTACTCTCGATAAGGCTAATGCTTCATAGATCATCAGTAAAGTGGATCTCTTTGCATCCCATATCATATAGACAACTTCATTATGTTTAGAGCATTATTACATTTAGATTTGCTGTAAGATACATGAGCTTTCCAAGTAAGGTTAGTATCGGATATTATTCCCAAACAATTTTACCTTACCTTGGAATTGGATTTGAAGGACTCAGTGTGAGATTTATTTCTTGAGTTTGGCTCCATCTTATAATCATATAAAAAACACCATTGCTTGAGTGTTTATGCAGAAAGTCTGAAACCAACAGACGAAGTCCAAACTTGTATTTTTTTTCGAATGGAGTTATTTAGAATTCTTCGCAGGTGAGGAGATTATTGTTTGGTAGGTATTATATTGCAAGTTGTCCATTTACTTAGTGTGGGCTGTTATCATTTTATCTGCTTCTTCATGATTAGTTACCAAAATTCTGAACCATCTCTCTTACTACCTGCCCATCACTGACATAGAAATGTAAACACGAATCAAGGAAGGAGAGGAATATTAGCCTCTTTTCAATGAGACGGTCATAATGTGATGATTACCAATCTGCTGCCAGGAGTTCTGGGAACTCTTCTTTGAAGTATATTGCCTTCATCAGGTGCTTGATGTCACTAGGACAACGTAGTTCTGTTCCATTTATGACATATACCTGAGCCTCCTCTTCATTAAAATCTCTACAATTTATCTCATCCTCCTTGATTGACGGTGTGAGGTATGTATGAAAGACAATATCATAGCTATATGCCGGTTAGAAATTAGGTGAAAGATTATAAAGAAGGAAGTTTTCATCAAAGATACAAACATCAAATGTGCTGAGTGCGAATTAGTTTTAAAATTTCTTATCTTATAGGTTAAAGAGAGTCCTCTTTTGGGTCTTTACCATCATGCCATCTCCACTGCACATGGAAATTGGCACTGAAGTCAAGATCTCTTCTGCGAGTCAATAATGAATTAGGTCAGCAAGTCCCCGTTGCAAGTCAAGACAGTGATTCTGATATCCTGAGTATGCTTGTATCTTACGGTTTCATTTTTAAATGTAGCAAGTGGTTCCTTTTTTATGACACTCTCAAATCTCTAAGAGTCCTTAAGTGATGCAGCAAAAAAAGGCTAATTTTTTCTTTTTCTCTCTCTTTAATTCCAAGAAGATAAACTTTTGTATTTTCAGATGCCGTTTTACAAGTGCTGATATTGAACAATTTTGACGATTCAGTGACAGAACCTGTGAACGGATTGCACGTATTTTGGATTTGTGGGACAACTTTCCTTACATCATTGTTGCCATATCTCACTCTTGCACCTCTCAATGCAGCAGTTGGGTCATCCACATTACCAATACCGGTCATATCATAAACAGAGAGGACATTGAAAGACCTTGAATATTTTGTCAGCATCCAGAGCAAGTGTCCACTGTAATTGCTAGTCAATGATGTAATCCCTGTCTGTCAAGATTCAGAATCAGCATTAATTGTTTGTTTGAGGGAGTGGTCTACTGGACTAGAGTGGTCTACTGGACTGTGTCTGAAAGCTTTTTTTGGTGTGTTTAACAGTGAATACTCCCTTTCAAGAATGGATGAAAAACCAGGATGTGTTTGGTCAATATTCAGGAGATCTAACCGATACTTTGTTAACCACCTTGCATGGTTGATGTGATTTGTGGGGAAGAATATTCCTATCAGCAGTGTCAAATATGAGTGAAATGGGCAACATTGTTGGTGTGGATGGGTCTATCAAGGTTGTGATATGCTTGTATTAGGTCCACATACACCATCCAATACTTTATTATTGACACCATGTTCTCCAGGCATCGTATCAGCTGTGTATTAGGCATATAGAGTGACACATTCTTTGAATTACTTTGATGTGTTCACTAACTTCCTAATTTGGTTGTGACTGAAGCTCTGCCAACAATTTCTAATTCTTCCCTCTGATCGAGCTTTTGCAGAAAAGACTAATGGTGAATTATTTCAAATGCCAATGGCAGAATTGGGTGTAACCTCTTGTAATGGTTAAAATGCATCTCACTGATGAAGCCAGTTAGGGAGCCAGTTACAAGAACACCTGAGTCAGTCAGCATCTTGGGCCACCAGATTCATCAATGATTTTTCCAATAGTTTTGAAAAAGTCTGTTTCAATGTAGAATGGATGTAACATTATGAATACATAATTGAATTTAAGTGATTCAGTGGCTTGTAGCTGCATTGCAGGCTTAGATGCACCAAAGTCGTTTGTAACTACAGTATGCCATAGTGTTATTGATATTCCTGCTCGCACTTTTGTGTGATTGCTAAAGTTTCTTGTATAACACCTTTGCTGGTAATTGGTTGGTTGATGTTCTTTATGTACAGCACATATTTTGGAGTTGTGTCAGGGATTAAGAAGGAATTAAATCCTACCCATATTGGAATATTAATCTTCTGCAGTGCATGACACATCATCCATGCTAGCTCTATCTGCACCTCATCCTTGTAGTTGTATGGCCGTTTTCCGGGAGCTGTAACCCTATACTGGAAGGATTTAACTTACTGCTTATTAGAATATGACTCAAGGTGTTTTTCCAGCTTTAGCTTTTTTTTTTTTTTTTTTTTTTTTTATTTCTTCTGTGTTGGAGTGACTGAAGATCCAGAATGTCACTGATGATTGGTGTTACAGAAGATGCCTCTTCATTTTTGTTTTGATACAGGATGTCCATCGTTTCATCTAGTGTTTTGGCAATGAAATAAAGTCTGCACCTCATGTTTGGTGGGTATTATGGGTGGCAATCTTCTTAAGGGCTCTTCCTACCATCATTTTTCTACTTAAGTTCATTTTTAAAAATAGTGAGATGCAGTACTCTGTAATGAAGTAAGCTTCAATTGTGCCACTTTTTAATCTTCAGGAAAGGCTTAATTAGCACTAATTAATATTGCTCTTGATTAGCCATTCCACTAATAGAAATCTTCTTAATTTGTTTCTTTTTTGTATTTGTTGAATATAACTCTATCAATTGTCACTTGGATGTAGTCTGCACTTTTCATGTTATGTAAAGTGTATTTTGGGCACGGCCCCTAAAGTCGCCCCCCACTTGAGAAACTTAATAATTTGGTTTTTAGTGCATCCTGAGCTTGAAAAACCTTTCTGTTACTACAAACCATCTGCGCCTTTCATGCTGGATAAAGTCACCCGGCTCCGGCACTACCTAGCCTTTGTCTTGCACTGTTTTGGGTTCGAGTTCTTTTGATTGAGGTAACACTGAGGCATAGCCTACTATTCTATCTTCATTGTTTACATATGAAAGTTATATTTTAGCGCTGATACTCATCTTAAGATACTTTATATTGTTATCTATTACCTCTTATAACCTATATAGTTTGTTTATATCTTTTCCTCATTGGATTATTTTCCCTGTTG
This sequence comes from Palaemon carinicauda, assembly GCF_036898095.1. Classification (NCBI taxonomy): domain Eukaryota; kingdom Metazoa; phylum Arthropoda; class Malacostraca; order Decapoda; family Palaemonidae; genus Palaemon; species Palaemon carinicauda. Next base: position 90,957,997 of record NC_090731.1, read on the forward strand.
AAGCCCTCAGGCTTATAGGATCCTACTTTTCCAACTAGGGTTGTAGTTTAACAAGTAATACTACTACTACTACTACTACTACTACTACTACTACTACTACTACTACTACTACTACTACTACTACTACTACTACTACTACTAATAATAATAATAATAATAACAACAATAATAACATAGAGCAAGCTGTACATAAGATTTGTGAAACAGTATACTTTAGAATAGGGAAAGGCATATTCAGGCTATTTTCAAAGGAAAACTAGAAACTAGAAAAAAATAATTATTTTCCTCTCTCTACACAGATCACAAGGAAGGGCCTTGTCTAAGCTCTGCATTCAACATACAAGACCACTGTGACAATGATTGTTTCGTTATCACTTGAAAATTTTTCAATATCATATAAAAGCTCATATGGAAATAAAATACAGATAGCTAAGTCAATTTTTATAAAATCTAAACAACCACAGCTTAATCAAGAAATTTCTAGTTTCTCTTTGAAAATAGCATGATTATGCCTTTCCTATTCTAAACAACAACAACAACAACAATAATAATAATAATAATAATAATAATAATAATAATAATAATAATAATAATAATAATAATAATAATAATAATAATAATAACAGTCAGAGATTACTGACCTCAGCCAAAGGTTAATTGGATCGTCGATGACCTAAGATCTATCTGTGGTGAAAATTTCGTCAAAATCCTTCGAGTAGTTTTGACGTAGGCCTGATCCTTTCCACATAGAGACAGACAGACGGACAGACAGACAGACCAAAAAATACAAATCCGTATCCGGAACCAGATCATCTCCAAAAGTTAATGGAGTCGTCTGTGGCCTAAGCTCTATCTGTGGTGGAAATTTCGTCAAAATCTGTCAATTTGTTTTATCGTCATCTTTGAATTGGTGAAAATGCAAAGTGGATCTAGAATCCGGAGGCCGGATCATAGCCAAATTTTAATTGGGTCGTCCATGACCGAAGATTTATCGGTGGCGGAAATTTTGTCAATATCCGTCGAGTGCTTTTGATGTAATCCTGTCTACAGAAAAATAAATAAATAGATAAATAAGTCCATAAATGAATAAATAAATCAAATGACTCGAGTTTATAACTTCCTTGGCGCAGGTAATAATAATAATAATAATAATAATAATAATAATAATATGAACATAGATCACAGTTCCTGATGCACTAGCAGAAGGGATTGAGCGAAATGCTGGAGTGTAATATCCTATAGAAGGAATACAGTTGTATCGTTAGTATATTGTAGGCATATTGCTATAGGGTTATAAGTTTTCAATACTCTCTGAATTTCCTCCGGATGGAAACTGGTCTTAAGACCATTAATATTCAATTAAATGATGCATGGACTGAACCTAAGACAATGGAGATGGATTTCCACTATGGAGAGTGTAATTTCTGTTTATTTATTTTTTGCGGTTGGGTTTCTGTTCAACTGGACTATTATTAGTGTTCTTATTATGTTTTAGTTCTTTAGATATACTTTCTTGATGTGTATTTTGATGACCATTTACTTCTTGATTATCGATTTGATTAGTATAGAGTTTTTCTATAAATTTTTCAAGATGAACAGTGCCTGTTGCATGCATCTTTATTAGATGGTCAACATATACAACCAGCACTGTGGGTTCTTAATTAGTCATGCTGGTCTTTTTTCTTATTCTTGTAACTTTTGCCAATCAGATTACCGATTTTATGTATATTTATATTTTTAATTTTATGAAATTCAGAAACGAATCAATCATTGCAGCCGCATGCCATTTTGTGGGCTGCTTTATTCTCTATTGTTCTTCCATGTAAAACCATTGCTTTACTAATGATTCCAATAACCGGAGATGGATTTATTTCTTCGAATGGTGTAAGATATATTGTAGCCATATGCTGCCAACTGACATCAGCAGTAACCGGTTACCGTTGTTATGGGAGTCAGCTGGCTCTCTGCTATCATCTAATTAAAATCGATGTAGATCTTCGTCATAACCCAATATGGCGCAAAATTCTAGCCAAGCCATGCCTCTGATACAAAGATCAACCCATGATACACCTAGGCAAGCCTCTCCTGCAATGCTAAGGGCCTTGTAACGGGCACAGATGATAATTGCAGACCAACAGCATTCTATTCATACCCTTCAGGATGGCCTTCCCGGTACTGGACCATGTGCCGGCAAAATCCCTGCTTCCGCTGTCCCAGAAAAGGGCTATGTTATCATGTCCTCGGCGGCCTTCCGGTCATGGAAATATTGAATACACCTAGCCAACTTTCTGTCAACGGACCTCGCCCTGCACATTAGGCTTAACTACGTTCCGGCATTGCAAATTACGCTGGATGCTTGGTACTCGAAATTAAATGGAACCCATTTACCCCAGACATAGCTTTGGATACTATTGGGAATGTTGTACTACGATCTTCAAATCAGGCAGTGCAGTGGTTGGAATTGTTTACTCTCGCCCAAGGGCGTGAGGAGTCCGTGAGTGATTATTTTCCAAGGTGTGCCCAAAAGGCCACTGATTCTGATTTCCAGTGCCTAAAGTGTTGGGAGTGCCTAGTTGAGTATATGCTATTATGTAAAATAATGGTAGGTCTTAGTGATCCTGTATTAAGAAGGCATGTGTTTCAGGCATGTGACACGTTCAATAGTGTAGATGCCCTTCAGGCTTTGTGTTTTACATTTGAATCTGCATACCAAGACGTTGAGCGGGCACCAGGTGTCCTTGGGCAAGAGTCCGCAAATGTTTTGAGTGATGACATCACACCCAGTGATGACGTCGAGCCAGAAGTAGCTGCATTGTGAGGCAATTCAAATGCAAAGCCATGATGGAACTGTGGGGGGACATTATTCTCTTGGTCAAACATCATGCCCAGTGAAAGTCATGACATGTCAGGGGTGCCAAAAGATAGGGCACTTCCAAAGATGCTGCAGGAGCACAAAAGCACTGGTAGCTTAAAGTGTGATGATCATTGCAAAGGCACACGTTTCCTCCCACCCCACTATTAAGGTTAGTATTGCTCATAGGAATGGGAAGGATGGTGTCAGCATTTACCGTAGCAGACAAGCTGGCATAAATTTGTGTCACCCGACCCACGTTGCTTTCCATCCTGCTAATCAACCCACCTAAATAGCAATTTTGAAACCGGGTATACCCCTATAGAAGGAGATGCCCTTCAAGTCACTCATGCTTGCAGAAGGCTAGGTTGTTCCCGCTTGGGTGCCCCAATCTCACCATCATAACAGACCACCGCCCAATTCAAGTTCCAAATGAAATCCCTGCCCGTAAAGAGGAACTCTGCCATGGATTTTCTCTCAAGATACTTGAGAATAAGATCACCACATGAGACTTGTAACGCGAACTTGGACATCGTCATTCACATGAGGATAACTTGCACAACTGTGAGGATGCAGTTGTAAGGAACGAAGAGTCCGTCAAAAGTGCCGCATCCAATGACCTGGTGTATCAACTACTGCTAGCCAGGGTCAGAACAGGTGATTGGCCCCAACAGAAGTCACAAGAAATAGCATGCTCTCGAACCTTCTTCAGCATTAGGGATCGTCAGGCAATAAACCAGGATATAAAAATTTACTCAGTGGATCAAGGATGCATACGTTTGGTCATCCCCGAAGAGTTACCTCTTCAGGTGGCCACAGGACACCAAAACCTTGACTTTATGCTTAGAAGGGCTAGAAAGTCCATGTATTTACCAGGTATGGAAGGAGATCTTCAATACTGCCGAGCCCAATACACCTCATGTGACGAACATGCCCCTTCATTACCCCCTGAGGTAATGGAACTCATGCCCCCAGAAGATTACTCCTCCCAGTATGTCGTCACAGATATGTTCCAGATGGAAGGCAATGTTTACATAGCATACGCAAACAGACTAACAGGGTAATTGGCGATAGCACATTTACCTAACGGTGCTACTTCTGGGAAAATAAGTATCCACCTTCGGATCTACTTTTCAAGTTGGGGGGCCTCAGAACAAATATCGACTGACGGAGGTACGAACTGAGCTAGAAAAGAGATGGAAACCTTGGCCCAATAACCCCAGTCAAATGTAACGACAGGGTAGAAACAGCGGTCAAATTGGCAAAGAGTCTCTTCGAGAGAACACGTTAGAAGGCGGCACCCTTGGGAAGGACAACATTTTGTCCTTCCCAAGGGTGCCGCCTTCTGGCAATTCTTCAGTATCTCAACACACCTCCCAGGGATGTCAATAAATCTGTCTCAGTTTGCTACTGGCCGCCAACTATGCGATGGGGTTCTCACACGCTAAGAGACACCTATTGGTAGACAGATATTGGAAGCAGACAATACACCAAAGAGAGTTTTAGGTGGCAAAATTGCAGGAGGTATGTATATTTACGTTCTTAATTTTATAAAATTCAAAGACGAAGCAATCATTGCAGCTACATGCAATTTTGAGGTCTGCTTTATTCTGTATTGTTGTACTATGTAAAACCATCACTTTACCAGTGATTCCAGTAACCGAAGATGGATTTATTTCTTTGAATGGTGTAAGATATATCATAATAATATGCTGCTAATGGACATCACCTATAACCAGTTGCTGTTGTGTTGTGGAAGTCAGTCAGCTCTGCTATCATCTAGTAGATATCAATGTAGACCTGCTCTTCATTATAACCCAATAAATGATACATAATCAATTAAGTTTCCTTCAGCTTCTTGACCATCAAAAGGGTTCTTATGGACCCTGACCTTTACTAGGCTACATGTTTGGTAGCTTGGTTAACAATTATGGCGGGTCCAGGTTTAAAGGCTGGGAGTGGATTCATTATTTTTGTTTCTGCTACATTTCGATTTGCTACATCTACCATCAAATTCTTTTTTTTTATGATGAATTTAGAAAATATCTCTTCAGGCTCACTAAAACATTCTTTACTATTTGCTTTTTCAGATTTTGGAGGGGTTTCATTTTCAAGTATCTTTTTTTTTTTTCTCTCAGATTTAGATTCTAGGGGTGCACGATCAGCCATCTATACTTCACAAGGACCCTCTTTACCCTTGGAGGTATCAGAAGTGGCTAGTATGTCAAGCCTATTCTTTAAATCTTTTTTTCTGGGTCTTTTGCTTGATTTGATTATTTTGGATAGTGCTGCCATTTGCTCTTTCAGTTAACCTATTCGAATGCATGTCTTTAGATGGTCTAGTATCAATGGCAACAGTTGGATAGTAAGATTTCACATTGGCTGACTTTGTACCTGTTGAGGCTGCAGGAATAGAATTCTCCAGCTGGTTAGATTTTGAGGGGCTTGAAGATGAAGATGAGGAATTTTTAGAATTCGGAGACTTAGCACCAGCAGAGGAATGCTTAGTTCTTGCATTATCGAATATGGTGGATTGGATACTACACTAGCATTAGTTAAACTATTACCTAAAAGTTTTTTCAAGCTAAACAAAAGGTGATATGTTCATCATTGGCAGTTTAAATTATGGCTTATTTCAGCTTGTATTTAAGACATTGTCTAGAGTTCGGATAATGTGCTCCCTTACAATGAAAAGAAAAAAAAGACTGTGTTCCTTACATAAAGTAATGGAACTCAGAGCAGTCAAAACTTCTCTCATTTCTGCATTTGACATTATGATAACTAATAACACTTGTAACAATGCATTGGTCGTGGAGGAAATTTCATAACAGCAATATTCAAGTGTCTAATCTTGATATAATCAGGTAGATAATGTGTCAAAAATAGCAAATAAAGGTCATCATCGTTCACTTTTACTTTTCTAACTTTAAAAATATTGGGAAGAAATCTCTTTAATATGTCCTGTTCTGAAAACTTATAGAAATCTTTACAATAAATTATTCCTCTAGCTTTATTCAAAGTATGGGTTTTATACCCTCTCAATTACAGCAGAAGGGGAAGATGTAAAATTTGTAAGCATCACTACTTTTTTTTTTTTTTTTATTTCCAGTACTAACTAGAAAACTATTTCCAAATCTTTTAAAATTTTCTTAAAGAATTGTTCCAACTTGTTTTACAGACACTCATACCAGTTGATCATATTACTATGTCCTTCTCTGTGAGAAGTGATATGCTAGATGGATTCAGCTATGATCATGGGAGCAACTCCATTTTCTTTTTCTTGTATATGTGTCCTTCGGTACGAAGTCAAATTCAGTCTCATTGGTGGTTTAACTGTTATATAGCTTCACATTATTAGGGAGATTAGAGAGTCTATTAGTTTTAATTTTCATAAAAGCAAATTTAGTCTTAGAAGAGTCAGCAAAAGTAACATAGGCTTCGTGAGTCTGTTTATCACTTGTTGATTTCAATCTCATCCTTTCGCTTCTCTCGAAAAGTATTAGAATGTTGTACCATATTTCACAGTCTATATTTTGGGCAACTCCAATACAATATAATGCTTTAAGTTTATCAATTTCAATTCCAACATTTTAGCCTATAGGGGTCCTTGGGAAAACGTGACAAAAGGTTCCAGTGAATAATCACTGGAGGATATAAGCATTGGAAGAGATGTGCTTCTCAGAACCTAGGACGTCAAAAGAATTTTCCAAATTCAAATTAACAGAGGTCGTCAACTATGACTTGGGTTTGCCATTTTATTAATTATTTTTGTTGTTGTTGGAGGGCGGGTTGTGAGGGAATAATAATAACAAGAAAAAAATGGTCTAAAAAAAGTTTAAAGGGATGAAAATTTTAGACTACCTGATATCCTAAAAGTGATCCCAATAGTCTTTCATGAAATTACTTCGTCCACCAATGACATCTGTGAGAGCTGAATCCTACCATACCGCGATGAATGTTACCACTATGGTTATTGCTAGAATCAGCTATTATCCTAACATAAATCAAATAAAATCTTCTTCAACGTCTTATTCCCATGATAACAATTTTTTTTCATGAAAAAAATAGAAAAATAGTATGTAGATAGATAAATAAATTGTAAAATATTTTTGTTAACACATTTTCGAAGAGAACAAATTTGAAAGTAATTTGTACTTTTCGTAACAATGCAAACCTGTAGCTATTTATTAGGGATTGTTATTCAGCTTCCCCAAAAGAGAATCCCTAATAAATACCATGAAGTTTAATTCTCAAATATGCGTTTATAAACTTTTTTTAATTGTGTACATATATATATATATATATATATATATATATATATATATATATATATATATATATATATATATATATATATATATAT
>NC_090731.1:90970210-90977710 GCF_036898095.1 Palaemon carinicauda
AATCAATGTATATCAACACAATGGCATTTAATATCGAATTCTACCTTGGGAATATATATCCACTGGAATTCCTTTATGGTAACAGCTTCTGGCTGGGCAGAGATTTGAACCCCTGCCTTCTCAGCTGAAACCGTGCCTGTGAGGACTCTACCAACTGAGCTATCAAGAGAGCAGAGGCGGATTTAGGTTATGCGGGGCCCTAGGCCCGGTGACCTTACCGGGCCCTCAAATCAGTGTACGAGCGAAGCGTTAAAATAAATTAGCTTTTTAAACAATATTAAACTTACTTAAATTTAACCAAATTACCATTTCACAGTTGAACATTACCCATATGATTTTTTGAAGCTCAACAATAAAAAATAACTATAATAATATACCATTAACTAAAGAGATAAGCGTTGAAATAAATTTTCTATTTAAACAATATTCAATTTATTGATAATTATCCAAGTGACCATTTCACAGTTGAACATTACACATTTGCTTTTTTGAAGCATAACAAAAAAATTACTATAATAATACACCATTAACTAAGGAGATCCCCAACTATAATGATGCACCATTGAAAAATAATAACTTCAATAATACACCATAAACAAAAGAGAATACCGTTTGACTGAAGTGAGTGGCAAAATGGCAAAATGAGTGGGTTTTGTTTATTGCATGCAATTTGCACGGTACACTCAACTATTTCTCATTAAAAAAATTATTTTTTTTGAGCCTTCTTACTTACAAACTTTATGATGACATCAGTAAAATAAAGCACCCTTAATTTTTCATGCTCAATGCTCAACAGGGTGAGTGAAGATAAGCGGTTCTGCCCCATGGTGTTTCTTAGATAATTCTTTAGTAGTTTCAGCTTGGAGAATGATCGCTCCCCAGTGCAGTTTGTGACAAACATGCAGAGATAGAGTCGTAATACAATTTCAACATTAGCAAATGTTTCAACCATGTTATGTCTGTGAATTATCTTATACATTTCTAGTTCCGGACTTTGTCTTTGTGCAGCTTTTACACCACCTAATGAAGGAGCACTTTCAGATGAACCTCTTGGAATGGATTTCATGAGGTGTGCAAACTGCAAAAGCTCCGACTCCAATCCCGCCTCCAAGTCATTAGGATATGAAGACACAAGCTTTTCAGCAGCTGCTTTAAGTTCAGTGTTTGTTTTGTTTGAGATTTCTGATAAAAACCCAAATTTCTCTCGAAGGTCGCTGTAAGCTGCAAGGCGTTGTGTTAGGGCAGCATGGACCTTGTCAATGATTGGCAAGAAAGCAGTCACTCTAAACATGTCTCTCCCTGTCAGCGTAACATCCTCCACCGAGTCTAGTTCATCGTGGTGACGCTTGCGCTTTCTAATACGCTGCGACTGCCTGTCAGCGTAGTATGCAACTTTACCAGTCACGTCACTGGGATCACACTTAGCCATAGCTTTTGCTTCAAAATCATCGAACTGGGATTTCAGGTCGTTAACAAACTGTAAAAGAGACTTCAGCAGTGTGACGGCTGTGTTGAGGGAGATTCCAGGTTTTTGCAGTTGAATACTGGCACTCTGAAACCTTTCCAATACTGTATCCCAAACTTCAAGAAGAATTACTGTTTCAAGTTTTTTCAAACCTTTGAGAAGACCACTTGCTTCAGCTCTTGTTTCAGCTGGCTGATTCTGATCCGAGGAAAACTCTTCCAGAACAATGATGTTTTCTTTGTGTGCTCTACTGAGAGCAGCTACAGCATCTGCTCGTGCTGACCAACGAGTGTCTGAAAGTTTTTTATCAACTTTCAACTTCTTATCTTTATTAGTCTCTATTACCTCACGGTGTCTCCTCCAACGATAAGTAGATGCGACAAGGAAGGAGTACAAGTTTTGTATCAGACCAAACAATGACACTGCAGCAGGACAGCTTTCTGCGGCACACTTACCCACCAAGTTTAAGGAATGAGCCATACATGGTATGTACTCAGCTTCACTGCACTCGTTCTTGATTATCTGTTGGGTTCCCTGATATTTACCAGACATGTTGCTGGCATTGTCATAGGACTGTCCTCGGCAGTCGAGAACTAAAATGTTCTTCTCTTTAAGAAAATCAAGAACAGTTGTAGCAATATCTCTGCCAGTGTGGCTTAGCATGGGAATAAACTGCAAAAACCTTTCAACTGGATCTGTAGTAGGCAGTACATAGCGGATTGTAAAACTAAGTTGATCCATGTGTGAAATATCTGGTGTGGAGTCGACAGAAATTGAGAAGTACTTTGCTGTTTTTACTTCATCTGTTATTGAGGACACAACCTTTTCTGCCATTATTCCAATGACTTCCTCAGAAATGACATGCGACAAGTAGGAAGTATGACCACTACCTTTGTTTGCATGTTTCTTGATGTGCTGCCAAGAAACTGTCGTATATGCTCAGCAGCTCTAGAATCCCAAGATAATTTCCATTGTGTGCTGATCCAATTACTTCATCCTTACCCCGAATGGCTAGCCCGCGTTCGCAAAGTAGCTTTAAAACATCTACACACCTCCTCAATACTGCCTGCCAGTACTCACAGTCACTTTCATATTGTAGTACTAGATTAGAGTCAATACGGGCACCCGTAGTCTTTCTATATATCATGTCGACCATACTTTTCCTGTGCTGATCTGACCTACTGTGAGATTCTATGACATACCTAGTGTTCTTCCAGCCATTGAAGCCAGTTGTGAATGAGCTTTGCACCTTTGACAAAAGCTTGCAAGGAAAACAGTACACTTTACCGGTTATTTTAGAGTAACAGAGCCAGTTAAGATTAATTTCTTGGCCAGATAATGAATGAGTTCGAGTGAATAATGTCTTTGTACAATGACGGGTTCTGTTTAGCTCTTTCACAGCTGACTCTTTAAAATCACTATCACAGTGTCGACATTCTGCACTTCCCCTTTTCAACCAATAGTCACACACATTTTCAGGAATTATTTTAGGCCATAATCCAAGATCATTTTCAAATCCTTGTTCAGTACCGGTATTCATAGCTTTCACTTCCTCTTGTGTCTCCTCACTGCGCTCAGGATCAATTGCGCTAACTACATCTGGTTCAGACCGTTCAGTACTCGCTGTGGCTGCACTTGCATTGTTCAAGCTAGCACCAACACTTGTACTTGGTTTGTTCAAGCTAGGATAAGATTCAGTGTGAATTTGTGACTTTGCAGGTGCAGATACTGTTGAATATGCCAACCATTGAGTTATTTTTAGTAGTTTTTTTAATCTTTCCTTTTCATCTGCCTTTTCTTGTCGTTTGACAGAGCTTGCTTTATACTTTCTCCCTTGATCACGATTACGACTTGTTGATTTCTCCATTATGCCTCAGTGGTCAGTGCAGCCTCACTACCTTATCCTGAAAATGAAAAACATGAATAATTATTAACTATAGATATTATGGCTCTACCCACAGTAGATATTTAAAATGTAACTAGGTATATGAAATGACAAAAGTAGGTAGTTACATAGATACGTAGATGCTAATAAAAGTTGGCTATATATAAAACCATTGGCGAAGTATTTATTATTACTATTATTATTATAATGATCAATTTAGGCGACCAACCAGAAAGCAAGAGATGCATACACCCGAAGGCCTAGTTAACGGCACATCATCGATGATAGAAATAAAAATATTAGAAGAAACATTGATGAGGCAAAAAAATGAACATGGAAAAACTAAAAGGTTGAGGCACTAGAGAGAAAAAAAGCATTAACGTGTTTTTTGAAAGTATAACAATCATTTGACTTGACGACATCATTAGGAAGGGTGTTCCAAACATTAACAGATGAGGGGATGAAGCAACGAGAAAACTGAGACGTGTTCGACAGTTAGAGAGGTGGAACCTTTTTTTGTAACTGATGTTTGACAAGTTAGTCTTTTCCTGTTTTTGTCGACAGGCATATAGAAAAGGTTTCAATCAATGAAATTCACACCTGAGCAGAAATGAGCCGGAAGCTACGTCAAGAAGTCAGATGAGACCACTGCGCTCAGAAAACAATGAGAGTGAACACTTCAGGCAGAAAGAGCAAACTGATAAAAAAAGCATGCTAGCACAAAATAAAGCACAGAGATGAGAGTATTCGTGAAAATAGTTGCACAAGATTTATCATGAGTCATTAATGCATACATGTAAGCATGTGCATACAGGGTTCAACAGCCAATCAGAGTGCAGATTGAACGTTAGTAATCGCGCCACGTGGACCCAACAAGAAGCAAAGAAAAGTCCACTGGTCCACACACAATGAATATTATTTACACAATTTATATGATAGATTGACAGAAAACCGAGCTTGCATAATTGCATCAACTTGCGAATTCGAAATGTTGCTTGCAAGCAAACTGTATGAAATTCAAAGTCATTGAACCGATGAAGTGAATATAACTCACTTTCATGCATACTAAACACAAAATTCATTGTACAGCTCAAATGCTGCGAATTGCCAAATTGCAAATGCCTAATTGTCAAATTGCAAATGTTGGAATTGCCTGTGTAGATGTTATTTCGCAGAAATTCATTGACACAAGCGTGGAGAAATTTTTTTCCATTGATTATAAAGTGCCCACGCCGAATTATGAATCAAATTTCGCAGGGCCTCACAAGCGCGGGCCCTAGGCCATGGCCTACTCGGCCCCCCCCTAAATCCGCCGCTGCAAGAGAGATATAAGTTTATGACATATTCCTGAATTGGACAGGAATATGTATGGTGACTTGTCACAAACTTACATTTCCCTTGATAGCTCAGTTGGTAGAGTCCTCGCAGTCATGGTTTCGGCTGAGAAGGAAGGGGTTCGAATCTCTGCCCAGCCAGAAGCTATTACCATAAAGGAATTCCAGTGTATATATATATATATATATATATATATATATATATATATATATATATATATATATATATATATATGTGTGTGTGCGTGGGTGTGTGTAATCTGCCGTTGCTTGTCCACTGCAAGACAAATGACTCGGACATGTCCTACTATTCCCGTCTGTTTATGGTCTTTCTATGGTAGTCTATAACGGCAAATTTTCTAAGCTCGTCAAACCATTGTCTTCTCTTCCTTCCCCTGCTCCCTTTACAATCTCTAGGGACCCATTCGGTTATTCATTTTGTCTTTATTATCTTTCAACCTTATTATATATCTTGACCACGTTATTTTCTTTTTCTTAATTGTTGTTAATATGTCCTTTTCATTAGTTTGCTCTCATATCCATGTTACTCTTTCTTTTTGTCTCTTAGTGTTAATCCCATCATTATTCTTTCCATAGCTCCCTGAGTTGTAATAAACGTATGCTGTAAGGTTTTATAGTAAGGCTTCAAGTTTCTGATGCATAAGTTAATACTGGTATAACCATCTGATTGAATACTTTTCTTTTTAGAAAAAGTGACATTTTACTTTTTATAATCTCATTTTGTTTACAAAAACTCTCTATCACATGCTTATATATCCTGTCTCTCATAAGTGCTTATTTTTATTAACAATCTCTAGAGGTTAGTCCATAACCCTTTTTTTGTTGTCTCTCTGCATTTTTATTGGTCATTATATTGGATTTACATTACATTAAATTTCAGTCTTACATATCTACTTTTTTCTATTTAAATCTTCTATCATCTTTTGCAATTCCTCCAATGATTCACTAAGTAGAACTAAGTCATCTGCAAATCAATCTTACACACAAACACAAACACACACACACACACACACATACACACACACACACACACACACACACACATATATATATATATATATATATATATATATATATATATATATATATATATATATATATATATATATATATATATATATATATATATATTCATTAAAGGGTTACCTCTATGGTGGTGCACATTTAAGTGTATGTCTGTGTACATATGTAGGTATATAATCGCTGAACTTCTCTAATTATCCGTTATCATTTTTTCCTTTTCTATGAGATAACCCTTTAAAATAATCGATCGCAATTTTAGCCCACCCTTCATATGTAACAGGAATGGTATAACTTATGTTAATTAGTAATCACTTTATAGATAAAGTATTCTCGAAACAGTGTCGTAGTGGTCAGAATAAATCAAATGAAAATAATCCTCTTTTCTTTTAATCGAAAGCTCACGCTGGAGAATCTGAAGAGATTGCGAAAATACGATTCCTTTAAGAAGCCCATTGACGCCACTGGAACGTAATTGCAGTTCCCAATAGCAATAATATATGAAGTTCAAGATAGGTGGGATAGCTTTTTGTTTAGTCGGAATTGTCCGATGTCTCGCTCTATAGTTAATCTGTTGCCTATCTATGTAGAATTGTTATATATCCTAATTTGTATTAGTTTTTCATTCCTTATTTTATTCTGTGCTTCTCCATTTTTATACGTCACAATCAATGGGGTGCTTTTCCTACTAGGACCCTATTTCAGTGTTAACAAAATAGAAAAAAAAGAGAAATGATCTTATACTAGGAAAGTGATTCAAGAAAATTATTCGTAACCTGTACGTGAAACGTAATTTCTTCTTCAAGATTACAAAGTAGCCAAAGCATAAAAGGGAAGATGATGTTAAAACATCACAAGAATGAGAGGTTGTGAATGATTCATTCTATTTGGAAAAATCTATATTGGCCTAAAATATTATTTCCAACGTTAACAACTAGACAAATATATTTCAAACTTCTTGAATTGTTCTCGTAAATGTTAATTTGAATTTGTGCATGGCAAATTAACTTGATCAATTGTGAGTGAGTCATTTAGTAAGTGATAAAAGTAACTTAAATCTAACTAGAAAGTATGCAGTTCATATAAATGAAATTGATACTTCACATTATAGTGGTTTTATTTATCTCGATTAAAGGCCCCATTCTCCTCACCCATTAATAGTTTTGCCATCCATAAAATATTCTAGTTAATTACTCAATTAGGGTTCGTTTTCTTTAGTATACCACCTGGTCTATAGAAAACTTTACCAATTTGTTGCAATGATAAACTAAATTAATTAGCTTTTGGCTGGTTTTCGAGAAATATCAGAATTATATATATATATATATATATATATATATATATATATATATATATATATATATATATACATATATATATATATATATATATATATATATATATATATATATATATATATATATATATATATATACATATATATATGTATATATATATATATATATATATATATATATATATATATATATATATATATATATATATATATATATATATATACATATATATATGTATATATATATATATATATATATATATATATATATATATATATATATATATATATATATATATATATATATATATATATATATATATATATATATATATATATATATATATATATATATATATATATTTATATATATATATATATATATATATATACATATATATATATATATATATATATGTGAAGAATTTTCTTCACTCTTCTTCTTTTAATCGTATTTTTAGCTCTCTTCTACTAATAC
>NC_090731.1:90982710-90985210 GCF_036898095.1 Palaemon carinicauda
TTGCTAACTCGCTTTTTTTTGTATTTGGATTTATGGTAAATTATATCCAAATTAAGGGGATAGGTACTAACCTAGGGTGGCTTCACCTAACCTTCCTTAAATGTCTACACTTACTTATTTAACATGTTAGAGGGGTAGGAGCCTGTGGACCCTCTTACCCTTCACTAACATTCAAAACCAGTACAAGTACAAATGTACTTACATTGTTAGGGGATGATGAGGTAGCCTTCTGCGCCAAAATCCTTCCGTTTACAAACACAACACATTGAAGACCGGGATGCTGCATTCTTCTTCTAAAAAATGTCTAATAATTCTTGCAAATCGTCTAAATGATTCAGTGCACACAACAATCCGCAATATTTTGTAGTATCGTTATTAACAACTACTTTCATATAAAATGTTTCCATAAATGAACCCGTATACCTACCATATTAGCGACGTGACAAGTCAATATGGTGTTTTCACAATGAAAGGGATTCATTTGTTTGAAAGAGACGCTTTTAAGACTTGAAATTTAAATGAAGATCGGTGATTGGCCAAGAGATATCTTTTGATAGACTGGCCTGACATCAAGAGAGGGATTCAGCTATCAATTTGACAAAAAAGAAAAATAAATAAAAAAAAACATTTAGAAGTAATGAGTTTGAACATAGATGTTCGGTTTTATAAATAAGGAAGACAATAACTTTAGACCTTTTAATCTAAAGAAGCCGCTCTTACATCTCTATAGTTTGACATAAGCTTCATGTTGTACACTAACTTCTCAGGACTTTTAACCATTTACTCTTAGTGTTCCTCACACTGAAACACTAACCTTTCTGTCATAAGACTTCTCCAGACCCATACAAAGTAGACATAGGTTTTCCTTTTTTTCAAACTTCTTACACAATTGTTCATACGGTAAATTAGATAATAAACAATTGTCTACCTTCACTAATGTTCATTTTCTTTCCCTTTCAAATTGTACACTAAATCACATAAATGAGCAACAAATCCACTGACCAGAAAGATTTGTAATGTAGTGTTATGATAATAAAGAATATAATTTATGTATGATAAACTTTTAGGTAAACATACTAAGAGTGCAATATATGGTAAGATTTTAAGCAAGCAACTCAAAAGTGCCATTTTCAGGCAAGGTTTTAGGAAAACAAATCAATTCATTGCAAGCTTTTAGTCGGAATAAAATAATCTAATTCATAGTAATTTTTTATATGGAGGAAATAAGAATGCAAATTACAACAAACTTTTAGATGAAGAACTTAAGAATGCAATTTTTGGTAAATTTTTTACGCAACCCAATTAAGAATGTAATTAATGGTAAGCGTTCATGCGCATAAGTATTGTTTTAATATATAACGAATCCCTGAAAACTTAACCATGGCTTCTAATTTTGTTCAGCTTCACTTTTTTCTCTTTCATTTTGTTGGCACAGGTGTCGCCATCTTTCATTTCTGTTTCAAGAAATGTATTGCCACTTATTACGAATAGATCCTCCTAGATAGCAGCCATAATCTATGACTAGCTTACTGATCATGGATGAGCGGGGGGGGGGGGGGGGTACCAAGAGCAAGGATTCGACTTTGAAGATTTAGTGATATTTTGGCTTTTCTTACAAATCGTAAGATTTGATTGTTATCACAAGCGCAGATAATCATGTATAGAAGTAAGAAAATATATCTGCAATGTAGATATTACTAATCAGTATATCTAAAACCCTGGAATAAAAGATAAAAAATAATTAGAATGAAAAACGAAAAGTTATTTCAGAAGGATTGCGAAATGTTCCACGAATAATTAATATATGAGAAATGTAAATTATAATGAAGCTCCCACTGCACTTCTACCCTTAGGAAGAAGCTTCCTGATTAATGATAAGAGAACTTTTTCAAACAAATCTTTGTAAGAATTATCAAAGATATGACAGTTAACTCAAAAAAGAAGGTCAGTGACAGAGGAATTATTGGTCGCTGGTTTATGCTTGAATAAATTCATGCAATTGAAGTGCGTATAGCAAAAGTCTATAATCAGTTTTTCTCTTACAACGTAGAAAAAACTTGGATTATAATAAATTAGGACATTGATAAGAGCTTGATCTTATCTAATGTGAATAATGATACCACCCAAGGGTGCTGCAAGTGTTATTTTTAGTACATATTTTCTGTTAAAAACCGTAATCTAAATCGAAAATTCTCCGTAAAAATGTACTGTTCTCATCTGTATTTCATAGAATACGGGCGACCGTAATTTTACCATAATCTGTTATTATATTTTACGGGTTGGTCAATACATCTGTTTTTAAAACGGTAAAAATCCTGGAATAAATGTTGCCAGATATTTTTCGTTTTTTTTTCATGAACATTTTTAACAGTGTACATGAAATAGACCTGGATGGCTGAATAAAGTCCTCTGACCTCATTTAAGCTCCAACATCTTCAAGGTCTTGAGTAGGGAGTTAATCACTCTGAAATGTTATTATTGGTCTTAGGAAGTTTTATAT
>NC_090731.1:90995210-91030210 GCF_036898095.1 Palaemon carinicauda
CAGAAGTAATATGCTCAGGGATACCATATCTCACTATTCGTCCTGACAGTAAGGCAGATGTACATGAGGCAGACGTTGCAGTTTGCATGGGGATTTCTTTAGGCCAGCGAGTGGACTGGTCAATTGAGGTAACCAGGTAACAGTATCCTTGTGATGCCCACACCTGAATCCGTATGTAAATGAACTTTAGAGTGAAGCACAGGCACTGACTCAATCCTGAGCATCCTTATTAATGCCATGCCAAGTGAACTTTTTCTAGAGTAGCTCTGCAGTAGATCACTGTGAGGGGCTATGGATGAAAGGAAACAGCTTTCAGCGTCTGGGGACAGGTATCCATGGTTGTGGCCTACCAGTATGACATTACAGAGGAGGGTGGCGTGAGAGTCGTCGAAGGCGACGTCTTCCCAAAGGAGGGATGTGCAGGATTTCCTGCATGTTTGATACTCTGGATCTCTTAGTTGGGCTTTTGCCATAGCATTGTAATCCAATTCCAGGTGAATAGCGGCTAGTATGTTTCTTGACAGGGCATTGGCAACCGTACTCATTTTCCCAAGGACGTATTGAAGGGGGCAGTTGTATTCAGCCATGGCGGAGAGATGTCAGCATTGACGGGAGAGTAGGTGTTGGACTGTTGAGTCAAGGTGTGCACCAGAGGCATGGGGTCCATGTGAATGATGAAGGGTGTACCTTCTAAGAAGTGGTGAAAGTGATGGACAACCAAATGCAGTGCCAGCAATTCGCTGTCGAAGGTAAGGCAGCTGGATTTTTCTTGGGCAGTTTTCTATCAAAGAAGGCTAATGGGCAGGGTTAGCCATTGACCACCTGCTCGAGTACTTCACCAATACCGATGTCGCTGGCATCAGTGGAGAGAAGGGGAGGTGCATGTGGCTCCGAAAAAGTGAGATCAGCATCAGTTAATAGGGCATTCTTTGTGTTGCAGAAGGCCGCTTCCTGAAGGGGACCCTACTTCAGGTGTTTTGGCTTACCCTTGAGGGAGGTGTAGACCGGGGCAAGAGTGGCAGTGATAACTGACAAGAACTAGTGATAATAGTTTATCAAACTTAAGAATTCTTGCAGTGCTTTGACGGTCGGGGGTATGGGGAAGTTTTGAACAGCTGATACCCTCTTAGGAAGCGGGTGGATGTCTTCAGAAGTGATGCGTTGCCCTAAGAACGATAATTTGTTGGCGCCAAATGTACATTTTTTGTACCAGACTTCAAAGCCATTCTGTTGTATGCTGTCGAGGACGATGCATAGGTGACAGAGGTGCTCCTTTTTGGAAGAAAGAACATAAGTATGTCGTCCATGTAACATATGCAAAAGGGGAGGTCCCCTAAGATGCCATCCATAAGGTGTTGAAAAATGTCCCCAGGATTACGAAGGGAAAACAA
The DNA here is from genome assembly GCF_036898095.1 of Palaemon carinicauda. NCBI lineage: Eukaryota > Metazoa > Arthropoda > Malacostraca > Decapoda > Palaemonidae > Palaemon > Palaemon carinicauda. The sequence continues at coordinate 90,996,602 of NC_090731.1, forward strand.
GAGTAACTAAATGTATATTTACTGAAGGGGGAGGTGATGGCGGTCATATTGATGTATTCCAGGTTCATGGGCACCTGATAATACTCCTTCAGGAGGTGGAGAGCGGAGAACACATTCTCTTTGTGCAAGTAGGAGGAAATGATTTTGATGTTGGGGAGGGGGTAATGATTCGTTTCTGTCTGCATTTTCTGACACCTATAATCCTCACAAGGGCACAGGGAGCCATCTTTCATAAGGATGATGTGGAAGGGTGATGACCACAGGCTTGAGGCCTTTTGGTAAAGGCCTATTTCTTCCATTTCGGCTAATGTTTGTTCAGCAGCTGCCAAATGATCCGGTGCCAAATGCCTGAATCTGGCAAACACCCTCATCTTGATATGGTGATAAATGCGGTGCTTGAAGGGAACCGTATGCGTTTGGCGAAGTTCTGGACGGAAGACTTCTGGATACAATGTGAGGAGGTGGGCGTAGGCCTCCGAGGGTGCACTGATGAGTAGTGCGAGGTCAGAAGGGCTGGATTTAAGAGGTGTCGACAAGTAAGATTCTGCATTGACTAAAGGTCGATGTGATACATCAACCAGGAGGTGGAAATGGGTGAGGAGATCCAACCTGAGTAATGGCAATGTTACATCGTGAATGAGGAGTTTCAAATGGTATTTGGCCCTCCCAAATGATAGTGTGAGTATCTTGTAGCCGTGGGTAGGGATCTCAGATCTGTTGGCAGCTACCAGGCCTACGTCAGAAGGCCTAAGATACAACAAGCACCGGTGCCTGCCAAAAACTGCACACATGCACCTGCATCATGTAAAAAGTAAAGATTAGTAACAGGGGAGGTCACTGCTACAAGTGAGGGCCTACTTACAAGTTTTTTAGCCAGTAACAATCGTCCACACATTTCTTCACAGCAGCTCCAAATCTGGAGTAGTAGTAGCAGAACTACTGCTGATAGGTGTCAGTAAGTGGCTGTAAAGGTTGTTAATTGGAACGTGAGCGAGGGGCGGCATATATGTGGGTGGTGGACGGCTTTGTTGCCACTCTGGCATGTTATGGGGTGGGCATCTGGGTTTTATTGGATTCTCATCAGCTTTGGTCAGTGTCGAATAGTTATCCTCTTCATCAGGAGCAGAGGCGTTGATGGCGGTCTTCCAAGTGGTGAAGTGGCTGTCCACAAAGGTGTCGACTTTTGTCACGATGTCCTTCATGGCAAGGTATCGACATTGGGGATGGCAGTGAGTAGAGGCTCTGGTAGGCATTGTACCCAAGGAACACTTCCCAAGGAGAGCTTTCCCTGAAGGTTAGAGGAGAGTAATACTGGTCATTTCACAGAGGATGAGCAAAGCCTTTTGGTTCCCCGACTTTTGTTAAGAGAGCTGAAAAAGATTAGCTATACGGGTTGCTGACAATGGTGAGTACTGCTCAAGGAGGTATGTTTTGACGGTGTTGTAAGCTATTGGGGCATCCCCTTGGTTGCAAAGCCAATAGGAGATTTCTGGGAGAGTTTCCTCGGGGATCGCCGCATGGACATAGTCTGCTTTGCTGCTTGAGAGTCGTGCCCCTGATGTAAAACTGAACTTCAGCACACTGGAACCAGGCAAACGTTTCCCTGCTGACAAACGGTGATAGTTTCATCGAAGCGGCGCTGGTCGAAAAGTCAGGGTTGTAAAAAGGTTAGAGTGCAGCAGTGGTTGCAAAGGCTGTATGGAGCTTATCCTTCGGTGGTCACCATTATACTAGTGTTGAAAGATAGCTGTTAGGTACTAATAGAGAAGCAAGGTGACTGTAAGTAACTATTCAACAAGATAAGGAGCTTATATATAAACAGTTGAGGGCATTAATGGCAAAAAAAATTAAACAATATAAAACATGCGATGGCAAGCTGAAACAGGTTTTTTTTATTATATATATGTGTGTCTGTGTGCATGTACTACATATACATAACTGTATATATATATATATATATATATATATATATATATATATATATATATATATATATATATATATATATTGATATAAATATGTATATGCAATACGCAGAGATATACATGTGCATACACACGTTCACACACACACACACACACACACACATATATATATATATATATATATATTGATATCAATATGTATATGCAATACGCAGAGATATACATGTGTATACACACGTTCACACACACACACACACACATACATATATATATATATATATATATATATATATATATATATACAGACACACACACACACATATATATATATATATATATATATATATATATAATATAAGGGAATCAAATTAATCACTATGTTTCGACCAATAGGCCTACACATTGATCCTCTTCTCGGTATAGAGTGAGAAAAGTTGACAGAGACAATTCATATATGAATGGAAAAGTTGATTTTACATTTATCTAAAAATGATGCGGTTGATTTGGGAAATTCTTCTAGGGGCATTTTAATTTCTATATTCTTGACTGGATTGGACTTAGATGTCTAGACATAAGATGGTTATCTGGCAGTCATCTTGCCGGATTATATCTATTTTCCATTGTCCTTGGAATAAATTAATATAATTTGTTTGGTTCATGTTGGCAGATTACAGATTCTATCTTTTGTACGGGCAGGTACTTTCAAAAAGTAAAGTTAACTCACTTCAGTTGATGTGATGCCATATGTCTAACTCACATACACCAAAGTTATATATATATATATATATATATATATATATATATATATATATATATATATATATATATATATATATATATAAATATATATATATATATATATATATATATATATATATATATATATATATATATATATATACTGCATATATATATATATATATATATATATATATATATATATATATATATATATATATATATATATATATATCAAGGGCTTTTATATGAAGGGTTACAGTATTATTAGGTTTGAAACACTAAACTTTTCCATGATATATAAAACATATTCTGTAAAGGCTTTTACTACACAATGTTTCGTCATCAATTTGATAACCGTTTTTAGATGAATTTTGCTATATTAGAGATTGTGATGAATGGACTTTCCAACAGTTGTTTGTTACCTCGACTGGAATATACGCATATCCACTCCTTTTTTTTATGGTTTCCCTCTTTCCTATAAATTAATTTTTTTCTTTTGATTTTTAAAGTTTATAACAGCATATATGGAATTTGTTTCCAAAATGAGAATATGATTAATCGAATAAATAGCCAGAGCGCACAAATTGTGAAATTTAGTTTTTCGATGAATATATAACATATCACATTTCACGGTATTGCTAAGGACCATTCGTGAGAATTTAAAATCTTAATTGGTAGACAAACGTCTCCGCCTAAAAGAAAGTAATAGAGATATCGGAGTGGTTTTGGGAAAAGATACAATGGTTATTGTCATTTTGGTAATAATCGACGAAAATTTATCAAATCACTGATAATCTATTATCTTTTTGACCTTCAAAGTATACCACTCATCAAAAATCAGGGAGATATCGAATGCTCCTTTGGTAGGTCAATGTACGGCTCTTCTCTGCGGAAGCTACGAGATTACTGATAGGAGAGGTAATCTCTCTCTCTCTCTCTCTCTCTCTCTCTCTCTCTCTCTCTCTCTCTCTCTCTCTCTCTCTCTAAATATATATCTAATAACTAGCAGTATATTAAAAGAAACCTTATCAGGCAACCATATGATGAAAAACAATCTTCTTGCAAAGTCATCAGCCTTATGTGGACAAACATGGAGAGAGCAATTTCTAACGATTAGCTTTTTTGTAATTATGTGCACCTTCATTTCTCAGAGGACTGTTTATGTATAGAGAAGAAACCTAGCTATAAATTGATGCCATTAATCTTTGTTGAGAGAGACTTTCCCGATCTTGTCGGACTTCTTTGACCTTATTATTTAATAAGAAAATGGATTTCAATCACATTTTGAAAAATATTACATTTCGATAATTTACATAAACACGCATACATACTTACATACATACATACATATATATATATATATATATATATATATATATATATATATATATATATGTATATATCATATATATATATATATATATATATATATATATATATATATATATATATACATGTATGTATATGTATATATGTATATATATATATATATATATATATATATATATATATATATATATATATATATATATATATATATATATTCGAATAAGCCATATATATTTTTGATACATTAATGTCTGGATTCTCTTAACGACCTCGGGATCAGAGCCCCAGGCGAAATAACACAAAGACAAGAGCTTGTGTCCTGCCGGGGCTCTGATCCCGAGGTCGTTAAGAGAATCCAGACATTAATGTATCAAAAATATATATGGCTTATTTGAATATGAAAAACACGTCTAAATGTGCAAAAATTTATCATTAATCGAATGCCAAGTAACAAACTACCAATTAGCTACGATGGTGAAGAGGGGTTGATTTCAATTCTAAGTACAAAACACCTGAATTCGACAGGTATAAGTACAGAAGAATTATCATTGACTTTTATCTTTCTTCGTGGCCAAGTGGATTAGTCACTGTCTATACAAGCTTGCCGACCAGGGTTCGATTCCCGGTCGGACACAAGCTCTTGTCTTTGTGTGATTTCGCCTGGGGCTCTGATCCCGAGGTCGTTAAGAGAATCCAGACATATATATATATATATATATATATATATATATATATATATATATATATATATATATATATATATATATATATATATATATATATAAATCATTGTCATCATCATCAGCCATTACTAGTCCCTTGCAGAACAAAGGCCTCAGACATGTTCTTCTCCTCACGTCTGTTTTATGGTCTTTCTGTGCTATCTTATACTAGAAAATTTTCCTAGTTCGTTAATCCCTCGTTTTCTCTTCCATTCCCTTCTTCTTTTGCAATCTCTAGGGACCCATTCTGTCACTCTTAATGTCCATCTAATATCTGTCCTTCTCATTACATGTGCTGCCCATTTCTTTTCCAGACATGTTGTTAGAGTATCCTCTACTTTAGATTGCTCTCATATCCATGTTGCTCTTTTTTGGTCTTTTAGTGTTAAGCCTATTATTATTCTTTCCATAGCACTTTGAGTTGTAACTAGCTTAGGTCCTAGGATTTTAGTAAGGCTCCAAGTTTCTGATGCATAAGTTAATCTTGGTAGGACCATCTGATTAAATACTCTTCTTTTTAGAGAAAGGGGTACTTTAATTTTCATAATCTCATTTTTTTTTTTTTACCAAAAGATCTCCACCCCATGCTTATCCTTCTTTTACCTTCGGTCTCATGTCCTGGGAGACACTTACTGTTTTTCCTAAGTAAGTATATTCATTAGCAATCTCTAGAGTTTCGTCTATAACCCTTATTGGTTGTCTTTGCATTTCCATTGAACATTATCTTATGAAAGTTTTATTCGTGTTCATTTTCAGTTCTACTTTTCTGCTTTCTCTATCAAAATCTTCTATCAATTTTTGCATTTCATACCATGATTCACTAAACAGAACTATGCCATCTTCAAATTTTAAGTTGTTAAGGTATTCCCCATTAATATTAATTCCTATATTTTTCCAATCTAAATATCTAAAAACTTCTAGGCATACTGTGAATGATTTATGAAAAGTGGGGGTCTCCCTGGCTGACTCCTTTCTCAATTGGAATTTTCTTTATATCTTTATGTAGCTTCAGGATTGCCAGTGGCGGTTTCTCAAATGGGACCTATGGGCAGTCGCCCAGAGCGCCATCTGTTTGGGGGTTGTCATGAGAGTCCAATTAAAAAGAGAAAAATATGAATTTAAATAGAACTATCGAAAAATAAGATAAAATTAATCACAAATTGATAAATATTCTTAGCATTTAAAATTCATCTATCATTTTTATTGATATTTATATTTCATTGATACTAATATTTATCAATTCCTATTTTGATACAGGAAACGATTTTTGTAACTAAAAAATATGAATGAGTAAGAAGCGGTTAAAACTATCAAGATCCCAGTCTAGAAGAAAAAAAAAATAAACAAGAAATGAGCAAAGGATAAAGGTATAAAACGGATTATGAGCGAAGCGAAAAATCTATTTTTGGGTGAGAGGGCCATGTCGTCCTGATGGAAGGTTCCTAAGAGTAGCTTCCTAGGGATATTTGACTACAGTGATATTCCCAGAGAATTTACCTTTAGGTCTCCAGAATTCTAACTCCTGGCACGAATATCCTTAAATTTCTCTCAAGGATATCGCATAATCTCAGGGGACGTATTCTTGACATGCCACATAGCAATCTGCACTCCGAATAACGTTTACACTTCGAGGGGGAAAGTGGCAGAATTAGAAGGGGAGCCATATCAAGGTTACCCTAGTTCCCATACTACTATTGAGTGTCACAACAGCGCCATATCCAATATGGCGGACATTCCTTGTAGCATTGAGCATGGTGCTACAGATACAGTAGTTCGAGAGGGATACTGTGAAGATCTTTTCTTTTAGAAAAGAAGGGTGGGTCCATCAGGACGACATGGCCATCTCACCCAAAAATAGATTTTTCGTGTCGCTCAAAATCCGTTTTTTGGGCTCAAGCCATGTCGTCCTGATGGATGCATACCAGAGAATTAATGTATCTGTAGATTTTCATCAGTGCCTTAACCTTGGGACAATATTTCTATGGTCATTTGGACCCTATGAGACAAATGACGTTACCGTTATCCGTCATCATCCCTAATCATAAACGATGTTAGTGCTTCCTGCCCCCTACAGTCATTCTAGACGGTAGAAAAGGGGCCTCAAGGTTTAGCATATATTGTATGAACAAACATAAGTATACATTGAATATACAAACAGTCTCATGGTTTGTATATATTGCCGAACCAATAACAGTGTCCATTATATCCATCGTTTGCAAGCATACAATGATATGAAATATACTTACATCAGTAAGCCAAAGAACTCTGGCATCTTAAACATGCAATTGCCGGGTGAATTAGGACGCAATTACATTCTAATAGACATTTATTTCTAATAAATGACTAAATGAATTAACATGTAAAATGCATGTATTATGATAAAGGAATTATACCTGCAACATATACAGAAATTATTTTTCCCATTTTGAAAGGGAAGAAATGATGAGTGCCACTCTCAGACTGAAGAAAAGTTTTAATAAATTTCTCTTCATAATTTCTGTACCTGTAATATTCTATCAGCACTGTGTACTACGTACACACGGCACTAATGCTATCTGTATAATTCCACACCTGAGATATTGAAGAGTTAGTGTCACCATAGTAACACTTATTTAAAAGGGGATCACGCTAAAAGTGCTGACACCTTCTCCCTTTAATTGACAGTCCCAATTAATTAACTGTTCATCGCAGAATTAGACAACAGGTTTTAATACACTACCTGCCGCCACCACATAATGCTTCAGTTCATGGACCGGCTTAGCATAGTGTTTGTAGAACACCCTAGAAGATTTCCATCCAGTATATGAGCGAAGACGCTCAAAGTCCTTATACTGAAAAAAGTTCAGTGATGAAGCAATTTTTCTCGGATCAGGACCTGCGGGAGTACTATCAGGATCCGTTCTGCGAATAAAGTAGGTGAGCTTCGCCCTCAGTTGTTTCAGGGACAAGTTTGATCCAGAGGTTTCTCCTTTAAAGAGCTGTCCTCCCCTGAAGTCTGAAGTTCTACGATGATAGACCTTTAGACACTATAGGACATAGAGAGACATCATCCGTCAGAGAGCAGATTCTCCAGGGACCCCACCTCTTAGTGGGTAACTCGTTCTTGGCGAGAAAGGTTGTATCTGGAAACAGATTCAGTTCTCCTGCTTCTGTGAACTGATTGTAGCTCTCATCTCTGGATAGGGCCACTATTTCACTAACTCTAGCCCAAGAGGATATAGCGAACAGAAAAATAACCTTTTGGGTTAGATCCTTAAGGGAACAATCTTCATTGTCCACAGATGAGGCATAATGTAGGACCTTGTCCAAAGACCATGAGATGGGCTTTGGCGGTGCTACAGGCCTAAGCCTTGCGCATGCCTTTGGAATCTTATTAAAGATTTCATCCGCCAGATCCACTTGAAAGGCATATAGAAGAGGTCTAGTCAAGGATGACTTGCACATTGGCTGCCAGACCTTGATTATGAAGGTGGACAAAGAAGGACAGACAGAAGTTCATTGAAATTTCTTTCGGTCCTTTTGCTTTTACAAAAGCAACCCACTTTTTCCAAGATGACTCATATTGTCTTCTAGTTGACTTAGACTTGTATTCTTCCAAGAATTCTATATTGTCTTCTGAGATCCCAAATCTTTTCCTAACTGCTAGGGCAAGAAAATCATGAAATGAAGGGTTTGGCCTCTCTATGATAAATCGAAGGCAATTAACTTCTGAACCTTCTGAGATAGCCATGGGTTCAGAACTAGGGCCATCCTCAGCTTCCGTTCCTTCACTAAAGGGAACTGACTGTTCTTGGGCTACTTGGGAGCCCACAAAGCCACCCCTCCCTGGAAGGACCTCAGTGTGTTGAGGGCCTTCAGCAGGAGATTGGATGGGATGAACAGGAATTCCTGAGTCCATCCCTTCTATACTAGAGACATGATGTCTGTTATCTCCACTAGAGGATCCTCGTATGGTGCTATTTATCAAGGTAGTTTTCTGATGACGCTTGTGATGAAGAGGTCGATCTGCAGTTTGGGGACTTGTTCCTATCTGGGAAAGAGTAGGTCTGCGTCCGTGGACCATTCTAACTCTATCGGCTTGAGTCCGAGTAGAACATCCACTGTCACCTTGCGGATCGATTGCACATGAACTGCTGATAGGTGCCATCCCTTTAGGTAAGGAATGGTTAACATCACCTAGACTGTATGAGACGTTCTCTAGCCTTGTCGGTTCTGACGTCTCCTTATTGCTTCGATGTCCCAAATCAACCTGAGGAGGTCTGATCTGTGTGGAGAGAGATTCTCCATCCATGACAGGACCAACATGGTCTTCAATAGGCTTTTGGCCTTTGACCATTGAAAGGGAAGCGATTAAGGAAAGACCGATATCGGTCCTTTTAGATCTCTTCGAGCGTTTGATGCGTATTTTCTCCAGACTCTTAACGCATCTTTCAGCTGAGGTGTTAGCACTGGGTCTGTCGCTATTGCAAACTGGAGAGTGTTCTGAACTTCTCCCTGTTAGCGTCTTGGAATCCTGACTGATTACCATAGTCTCTTGACCGAGCCTGCGATCTCCTTTTACATTCCCAAGGGAAAGGAGAGTTGGTGTGACCACAGGTTTCAATGGTTTTTTAGCCATTGAAGCCTTTGAGCTGGAGAGAATTGAGACTTCTTGAAGCTTATCTTGCATCCCTGATGTTCCGGAAACCGGATCACTTCCTTGGACGCTCATAGACCAGCCACTTCGGGTGCGGCCCAACCCAGCCTTTCGTCCAGGTACATTGTTGCCTGAACCATTTCTAGGCTTGGTTTTTGCGTAATTGTGTCTGCTAATCCCGTGAAGATGTTTAGGACTATGTTTAGTCCGACAAGTATCTTTCCTAGGACATACATTATCCTCTGTAACTTGAATGCTAGGTAGGAGGGGAGGGGGTGACTGACTAGAAGTTGTCAATGGACATCTTTTAGGTCTGACAAGACTCTGAACACCCCTTCTTGAAATAAGGTCCTTATGTTCAGAAGGATTAACATTCTGAACTTGATGTTTTATTTGAACTTGTTGAGTGTCGACAAGTCCAGAATGACTCTGAGTTTTCTTGAGTCCTTCTCGTGAACACCAAACAGCCTTCCCTGGAATTCGATGGACTCTACTTTCCTTACCGCCTGTATGCTCTAGAGCTCTAAGGTATACTCTTCCAGGAGGGTTTTGGAGTGTAAGGAGAGTTAAGGAAATGATGGTGGAGGCATGTATACTTCCCATCCTAGTCCCATCTTGAATAGGCCTTGGACCCAAGGATCGAAGGTCCAGCGATCCTGAAGGAACCTCCCTCCTACCAGAAGCATCTCTTTGCTTCGCTTGATCAGAAGGTTTACATATTCGACCGCTTGCCTGTGGCACCGCGGTCATTGTGACTGTGGGATGTTGTTGAACATCCCAAGGAAAATTACTAGACTTTTCTGCCTTCCTTTTAGGTTGGGGACCCACAACCACGGAAGACTTTCTCTTTGAAAGGATGCCCCACTTTTAGAGAAGCTCTATGTTCTCTGTGGTGGCCTCCTTAATAGACCTTTCTATCTATCTCATTTGGAAAGAGGTCTCTACCCCAGATGTTGGAAGATATCAGCTTCCTGGTTTCGTGTTTCCCAATCGCGGCAGCGAACACAAACTCTCTACAGGCTCTCCTAGCTTTCATAAAGGCATAAAGGTCTTTTACTAAGGTGGCCATATGCATTTTGGCCAAAACCATGAGCATGTCTGGGGTAGTTTGGTGGGTTGAACACAACCCTATGTAGTTCTGTAGGGATCGAGAGGCTGCAAGTCTCTCTTTTGTCTCTTGTTCGTTATACAAAAGAAACTCAGATAGTTTAGGGAGATTCTCACTAAACTGTCGACTAGCAACATCCACGTCTAGTCTTCCTACTGAAAAAGGTTAAGTGGGCTTCCTTCCAATCCTTCTCCTGTCTGGGAAAGGCTAGTGACAGAGGCTTGCACTCCTCGCGTGCAGGACAAGGTCTACCTGCCTCCACTGCCTTAGCAACAGATTTAAATGCCTTCCACGTAAAGGGGAATGATATTGAAGCAGGAGCAAGAAAGGAAGGGTGTGTTACCTAGTGCAAATACTTTTGACACCGAGTAACCCGCCTTTCTCAGGCTACTTGACAAGATAGCCTGTGCCTTATCATGGTCGAGAACCATGACCTCCTTCAGTTCCGTATCTTTTCTTGACATTGGTTCATGTCTCAGTCGAATGAAGCAATTAGGGAAAGCGTCAAAGCTTGGCCAAAATTAGATTTTGTTCAAAGGAACAGCACCCATCTTCTCTGAGATGTAGAGTTTGCCGTTTAAAATCGGCATAAGCTCCGCAAACCTCCAGGGATTGGTTTTGGAGCATGTTGGAAGGTCTTGGTCTCTGGGTCGTTTGTATGACCCCTTTTCGTCTTGTTTGCAAAGGTTTTCTATTAGACCTTTCATTTGGGCCCATAATTGGTCCATTCCATCTAATAGAGGGGTAGGGGTGAAGATGTCGATGGCTCTAGAGCCGGCACAGACGGAAACAATTCCAACACAACATTATCCACCTCTTCTCATGAGGGCTTCCTGCACTCCGTCCCGAGGGCTACCTGGCCGTAGGGAGGTGTGAATCGTGCCTGGGGCACCACTATTTCCTTACTTGCTTTTGGGAATAGTAGGTTACGCATCCTATCATTAGGTGGGTATGGTCCCGCAGAGATTTCTGGAAGTCTCTCACCCAGTTGCGTAGTTTGTTACGAGCTGCATCCCTAGACTCTATCGACTTGGGATTCTCGAAACCCTTGGACATTAAGGTCCGACATACATTGCAAACTTGCGGGTTCCAATAATGCAGGGATTCGGAAATAATATTGCAGGGGGCATGAAACCTGCATGTATTATGACCATAAAAACACTTACTCGGGATATTGCAGAAGACTGCAACACATCTGGGGTTCCTCCTGTAAAGAAAGGAAAGCAGAATGAGTATACAATGATCTCACTGATAAGCAATATGTAAAAGTTATCTTTTAACTCAAATAGCTTAGGATAGTAAGCTAGAAAGGGATAGTGGGAGACACATACTTGTGTATCCCCTGCAAGCAAATGCTTTTACCTCCCCTCAGTATTAACTATAAGGAGATTCCTCTATCAAGGGAACTCCAACTAAAGGGTTGTAACCCCTAGGGGTAGAGAAGTGTAAAAGTCACTGGCCCTTTTTATTCTTAACACTGTGGAGTAAGGATGAATTATTTCTAATCAGAGTATTGAAGGAATTCTATTCTTTCAATATAGGAACGGTCCCAGTAAAAGCCCGCACAAGGGTACCCAAGATATGTTAAAAATAACTACTGTATAATTATACTATAGTTTTCTGTTTTCAGTATATACTATATTTCAAATTACTGGCTACTGTATAATTATATATAATGTAGTTCAGCCAGTGTACTGCCGTTGTGGCAAGCATCTGACGTCACGGTCCAGCCGGCATGACGCCGACTGGACTAGGAAATATAAAAGACATATATTTGTGTATCCTACCCAGCCCATTTGCTGTGACTCCCTTACAATATTAAATCATAGAGTTTCCTGATCAGGGACTCGAGGATAAGGGTTCTACCCTTTTAGGGTTAGAAGTGTAATACCACCAGCCCTTTAAAATATTTATTATAGGGTAATATGAAAACTGAATTATAATCAGAATATTGAAAAAATCCTATTCTTTCTATATAGGATTGGTCTCAGCAAACACCCGGGCATGGATACCCAAGATATATTGGAAAATACATACATATATATATATATATATATATATATATATATATATATATATATATATTATTTGAACGTTCTACTTTATATTCATAATATGTCTATTATGTCTTAGTGGAGAGTCTAAAGTTCACAATGAACATCTTTCCAGGTGAACTGAGCTTCAATTTGGTTCATAAACGAAACGAGAACTTTTGCTCGTGTAATTATCAATCACAATACGTTTTAATATCGATTTCTACCTTTGGTAATGTATATCCACTGGAAATTTATTTATGATAAATGCTTCTAGCTGCATAGGCATTCGAACCTGTGTCTCTGAGTCATATGAATTCGTGAACTTAGAGGCATATGTTCGAATACTTGTCCAGCCAAAAGCATTTCTATTGGATATACATTCTTTTTATCATTTGTTGTTGCCTTGTTCTACCCGAGTTTATTTAAGGCTATGGAGGTTATATCTGGAAATACTAAATTATTTGCAAACTAAATTTATTGCAAGTATTTATAAGTTTAAATTTTAAGAGACTCTGATATGGCAAATTTCAAGAATAATTCCGTCAAATTCGGCTTAGAAACTTTGTAATGCCCTGTGTAAAATCTTTCTTTGAAAAAAAAAATAATACTTAGATTTTACATTTTAAAACATTAATTTTCTGTTTTCTATTATCTATTAATACCAATTAACTTATTTTGACAATTACAAATATTTTTGCACTTTAAATATTTCCCACCAAAAAATAATGATAATTATGTGAAACTCCATTATTCAACAATTATAGTAGCAACGAGGAATTACGCAGAAAATAAAATCATTATTTGAACACGTGATGCCCCAAATTTTAAATTGAAGAACGTCTTTACAGTGCTTAGTCTTATCTAGAAACCTGATTGGACCTTAGTCTTCGATTTTTAGACGCATATATATATATATATATATATATATATATATATATACATATATATATATATATATATATATATATATATATATATATCTACATATATATATCTACATATATATATATCTACATATATATATATATATATATATATATATATATATATATATATATATATATATATATATATATATATATATATATATATATATATATATATATATATATATATATATATATGTATATATACTTATATATATATATATATATATATACATATATATATATATATATATATATATATATATATATATATATATATATATATATATATATATATATATATATAAAATGTGTACACGTCCTAGTTCCGTTCACAATTTAAAAGTTTCTCTTTGGACGAATAGTTTTCAAGATAGCAAAGAAAGTGTTTCTCTATTACTTGATGTCCAAATGTGTGTACCAACCGTGTGTCGCACGATCGTACATATTAACGACATTCCATTTTGTATATATATTATGCTTGTATCTTCGCTCTCCCCTCGCACTGATAAGAACCTGAAATAACATGTGTGTTTTTCTCACCGTTAACTGTTAACCGGTGTGGTGTCGGGTGAACAGGAAATTGCCTGTTATGTCTTTTGTGCCTTTTTTGCCTGGAGTTTATGTATATAAAAACGGATGTTTTGTAATAAAGTTACTCAGTTGCTTTTATCCTGCCTTTGAGTCACAACCTTCTCTCGGCCCGTCACATTGGTGACCTCAGAAGTTGACTCGCTCCTCAAGCATTCCACCCCCGCCCCCCCGCCCCTCCGTCATTGGTACTATGGCGGACTCCACGGAAGTTGGCGCCGCCCAATTGAAACTTTCGTCGTTCGCCAGTGGATAGGCGTTTGCTTGGTTTCAGCCTGCAGAAGTCCAGTTCCGCATCAAGGGCATGACTCGCTAAACTACCAAAGCATATTATGTTCTCGCGGCGATACCCGAGGACACCTTCGCGGAAATATCCGACTGGCTTTGTGAACAAGGAGACACCCCAATAGTGTATGACGCCCTCAAAACATACCTTCTGCAGCAGTGCTTGCCGTCGCCAGCCGCCCGTATAGCAAATATTTTTCAGCTCTCTCAACAGCCATTGGGGGACCAAAGGTCTTCGCTCTGCCTCAGGGAAATGACCAGTATCGCTCGCCTGCAACCTGCCACAGACGGCTCTCCTCGTGAAGTGAACCTACTTCGTACCCGAACCCGTACGCGCTGCCATACCCGATGTCGATAGTTTACCAATAAAAGACTTGATGACCAAAGCCGACACCCTTATGGACAGCCACTTCACGACATTCAAGACCTCCATCAACGCATCCACTACTGACAAAGAGGATGCCTATTCAACGTCAACTGAAGCTGACGTGAATGCCGTAGGACATACCCTCCTGGGGTAGGGATGTTTCAGCGCCACCAGCTCAGCGCCGCCGATTTAGCGCCGCCAATTCAGCACCAACCATTTCAGCGCCATGCCTTTTCAGCGCCAAACGTTTCAGCGCTGTGGAAGTGTGGAATTTGTGTGTGTGTGTGTTTATGAACAAAAGAAGAGGTTTTGAACAAATATTCATTGATAAAAAGTATTTATACTACTGTGTTTATAAACAATAGAAAAGGTTTTGAACAAATATTTATTGATAAAAATCATTTATCCTACTGAATAGTTAAAATAGTAAAAAAAAAATTCCTTTTGCGTCAAATAAGCTTGTCGGTTAGGCAGCTGGGCAATAGTAGCTTGAGACATATTTTCCAAATATTTGTTGATTATAGTACTCGGTCCTTCGTAAGCGTCCTCGGCTCTCTGACGTGCATACGTTTTCGCCTTTTCAACTTCTACCGCCACTGCAGATGGCGGATGGGTGTGATCATTCATTTTCTTTAGAAAACGTATGAATTCTGGCACATCTACCGGCTTCATGGCATCTCCAGAACTTTACATTTGTTTGTGTCTTGCTTTCTTTATCAAATCTATATATATCCATCATGACAGAATTTCGCTCGTCCTCTCTGACTCTGAACTGTATCCTCCATGGTTTCCCAAAGACTGTATTTAGCAGATGATTTTTTTTTTTTTTTAACGAAATCACGGTTTACAAATGTTTACGAATATTTCCTTTAAAGTTTTCAATTAAACAACAGAATCACCGAAATCAATAAGTAACGGTTCAGCGCTGAAATTATACAAACTACTGTGTGAAGAGAGAGAGAGAGAGAGAGAGAGAGAGAGAGAGAGAGAGATTTTAATTAAACAACGAAATCACCCAGATCAATAGATAGCGGTTTGGTACTGAAATTATACAAACTACTGTGTGAAGAAAGAGAGAGAGAGAGAGAGAGAGAGAGAGAGAGAGAGAGAGAGAGAGAGAGAGAGATTTTAATTGAACAACGGAATCACTGAGATCAATAAATAGCGGTTTGGTACTGAAATTATACAAACTACAGTGTGAAGAGAGAGAGAGAGAGTTAAAATTTCTTCTGGTGCTGAGATGGCTGTCGCTAATTTTTTTTGGGCGCTGAAATGACCAGGCGCTGAACTGGCGGCTCTGAATCAGCGGCGCTGAGCTGGCGGCTCTGAATCAGCGGCGCTGAGCTGGCGGCGCTGAATAGTACCTAACCCTACACTCCTACCTAGTGATGAGCCGGAGTGGCGACAAAGCCACCCATCACCCACCACTCGCTCGCGCCCCAACCAAAGACTTCTACAGCCACTTACTACAGCCGCCCATCGGCCGCAGTTTTGCTACTACCACTTCAGATTCATGGCAACCGCGAAGAAATGTGCCAAGAATTGTCAGTGGCCAAAAAACGTGTCAGTAGGCCATCGCTCGTGGCGGTGGCCTCCCGTGTTTCTGGTCTTTACTTTTCATATGATGCAGGAACGGGCGTGCGATTTTTGGTAGACACGGGTGCTTGTCGTTCTCTTTTGCCAAGGGAACTTTTCAGGACACAACGTAGTCTGTCTACGTCTGCCGACGTCCGCCTGGTAGCTGCCAACGGATCTTCGATATCCACTTACGGTTACGAAAACCTTACATTATTGTTTGGAAACGGTAAATTTAATTGGAAATTTCTCGTTGCTGACGTCACATTGCCAATCCTCGGCGCGGATTTCCTCTCTCATTTCCACCTTCTGGTTCATGTTGCCCACCGACGATTGGTCAACGCAGACTCGTACTTGTCGACACCTCTTCAACTCGCCCCCTCCAACCTTGCTCTCCTCATCAGCGCACCCACGGATGCCTACGCCCACCTCCTCACATCGTACCCGGAAGTTTTCCGTCCAGAACTTCGGCAAATGCCCACGGCTCCAGCCAAGCACGGTATTTATCCCTATATTTAGATCACGGGACCCCCAGTCTTCGCAAAATTCAGACGTCTGGCACCGGAACGACTGGGAGCCGCCAAACATACGTTCGCCAAAATGGAGGAAATGGGCCTTTGCCAAAAGGCCTCCAGCTCATGGTCGTCACCCTTACTCATTGTTCTGAAGAAAGACGGCTCCCTCCGTCCGTGCAGGGATTACAGGTGCCTGAACATGCAAAAAGAGCCGGATCACTAGCCCATCCCAAACATTGCCGACGTGACCTCCTATCTGCACAAAATGAAGGTTTTCTCCACACTCGACCTCCTGAAGGGGTATTATCAGGTGCCTATGAACCCAGAAGACATCCCCAAGACCGCCATCACCACTCCGTTTGGGACATACAATTTCAATTATTACTGTTTTGGCCTTCGTAATGCTGGGGCCACTTTTCAACGTCTCATGGATGGCATCTTAGGGGACCTTCCCTTTTACGTATGTTATGTGGACGACATACTTGTGTTCTCTTCCTCAGAAGAGGAACACCTCTGTGACCTGCGCATCGTGCTCGACCGCCTGCAAGAAAATGGCCTTGTAGTCCGGTACGACAAGTGTACCTTTGGCGCCAACGAAGTGTCATTCTTAGGGCACCGCATCACTCCTGAAGGAGTCCATCCCCTCCCTGAGAAGGTAGCAGCCATTCAGAACTTCCCCACGCTCTTGACTGTCAAAGCTCTGCAGGAATTATTGGGCATGATCAACTATTATCACCGTTTTCTGCCAGCCATTGCCACCACTCTTGCTCCCCTCTATGCCTCCCTCTAGGGCAAGCCAAAAGACCTGAACTGGGTCCCCTTCAAGAAGCGGCCTTCTGCAATGCAAAGGAGGCCCTATCAACCGCTGCAGCAGCTCTCCCTTTTCCTATCCCACATGCCCCTCTACTTCTCTCCACCAATGCTAGCGACATCGCTATTGGTGCAGTACTCGAACAGATGATCAACGGCTCGCCCCGCCCATTGGCCTTCTTCAGCAGAAAACTGTCCAAGGCAGAATCGGGTCATTCTACCTTCGATCGAGAATTGCTGGCGGTGCACTTGGCTGTCTGTCACTTTCGCTATTTCTTAGAAGGTACGCCCTTCGTCATTCTCACAGACCACATGCCTCTGGTGCACGCCTTCACTCGACAGTCTGACGCCTGGTCCGCCCGTCAATGCCGACATCTCTCCGCAGTGGCTGAATACAATTGTACTCCTCAACAAGTCCCTGGGAAAATGAAACTTGTTGCTGATGCCCTGTCAAGAAACACGTTGGCTGGTGTTTAACTGGGATTAGATTACAACACCTTGGCTGAAGCCCAACGACAGGATCCAGAGTATCAAGCATGTAGGACATCCTGCACATACCTCCGTTGGGAAGACATCACCTTCGACCACTCAGTACTGGTACACCGCAGTACTGGTAGACCGCGACCTTGGATTCCTGCTCCCATGCGCCGACAAGTGCTTGATTTCATTCACGGCCTTTCACATCCCTCGTGCCGTTCTACTGCACAGCTGCTGAAGACGAAGTTCATTTGGCACGGGATTTCTAAGGATGCAATGGATTGGGTCCGCGCCTGTACTTCTTGCTATACTTCCAAAGTACATCGACACACGGATTCAGGAGTGGGCACCTTTTCTCAACCTCAGCGTCGTTTCGCCCACATTCACGTCGAGGTTTTAGGCCCCCTACCCACATCACAAGGACATTGTTACCTGTTTACCATCATTGACCGCTCCACTCGTTGGCCTGAATCCATTCCATGGAAACAGCAAAGTCCGCTTCATGTACATCTGCCTTACTCTCAGGATGGATTGGAAGATTTGGTATACCTGAGTATATTACTTCTGACAGGGGTACCACTTTCACATCTCAATTGTGGACATCATTAGCAAATCTCCTGGGCATCACCCTACATCAGACAACTGCCTACAACCCCGCTGGCAATGGAATGGTTGAACGTTTTCAAGCAGCTTTGATGTCCCTCTGCAAGGATTCCAACTTGTTTACTCAGCTTCCCTGGGTCCTCCTGGGACTAAGGACCACTCCTGAAGACGCCCTCAATATCTCGGAATCTGAAATGGTGTATGGCGACCCGTTGGTCGTCGCTGCCAAATTTTATCCTTCTACAACCTCCTCCGACGATCTTCAGCGTATACGTCATGTCGTGGGAAAATTTACTCCATGCCATCAGACTTACAAGCCCCCAGCGAAGTATCACATACCAACAAACATGCACTCTGCAAAGCACGTCTACCTACGCAACGACACTAGAAAGTCACCGCTAACGCCCCCTTACACTGGCCCTATCCATGTGATCCAACGCAGTCCGAAAGTATTCCTACTAAACATTCATGGCAAAGAAGACTGGGTCTCCATTGATCGTCTAAAACCTGCTTATCTCCTGCCAGATGACCTGCCTACAGTTTGTCTCTCTAGATCAGGGTGCCCTATTTAACATGTATAGTATGTCATTTTTAGGGGGGGGAGCCATGTACTAACCGTGTGTCACACAATCGTACATAGTAACGACATTTCATTTTGTGTTTATATTATGCCTGTATCTTCGCTCTCCCCTCACACTGATAAGAACCTGAAGTAACATGTCTGTTTTTCTCACCGTTAACTGTTAACCGGTGTGGTGTCGGGTGAACATGAAATTGCCTGTTATGTCTTTTGTGCTTTCTTTTATATAGAAACGGATGTTCTGTAATAAAGTTACTCAGTTGTTTTCATCCTGCCTTTGAGTCACAACCTTCTCTCGGCTCGTCACACGTGTTTCGAATCACTTCGTGACCCCTCTCTTGCTTGAAGGTACACTCGGGCACACTATTCTAACTTATTTTTTTCCTCTCATTTTCTTGAAATGGTGTGTTAGGAAGGCTTAATAGAAGGGTCATGGATGCGTGGTCGTTAACAAGAGGCTGTCTCTCCTTATCTGTTTCTTTTCCTTTTCAAAACCATCCCTACTGTCCTCCCTTCAGTCGAAGTGGCTATCCTGAAGAGTATCGGCTCCTCCATGTTTACCAGTTTTTTCTGACTTTTTTTTATAGTCTATGGGTTTGATTAATCATTTTACTTATATTTCTGCTCATATTTTCATTATTTTTCTTGTTAATTAATTTTCAATTAGGATGTAATTCTTATTCTTTCTTGGAACATTGAGCAAAATCCGAGACCAGTACATCCTTGATTTCATCAATGTCGTCTACTCTATAGCAATATTCATGGTATTCATGCAAATATTCAGGACATTACAGTTGCATCCAGACAGTATGATATTCTTTTTTTGCTCAGAAACTTTGGCTTCTAATATGAGGCATTCAGCTGAGGTCCTTATAACTGGTTTCAAGAAGCCAATAACTCTGAAAAGGGGTGGTATTTCTAGGGTAAGGAGAATGGCAGTGTATATTTGATCTGAGTACCCTGCTTCTCATAAGTCCTGCTATGAATGTGGATGTCATGATATTCAGGTAATAAAAGTTTGTGGCAGGCAAAACAACTTCTATTTGTGTTTGATCTACCGGAATCCACACATGGAGGATTCTATCTTCTTACCATTATGTCAAGATAAAAGAAGATGATGGAAAAGGCCTCTTTTGTCTTTATTGGTGATTTCAATGCTCACTATAGGGAAGGGTTAAATTCTGTTTCTCCTACCAATCGACACGTGTTAAGAACTTTAGACTTTGCCTCTGAATCAGGCTGTGAGCAAACCATAAGTGAAACTACTCAAAGTTCTGATAACTACTTGACCTCGTATACACCAATTTCAATGGCGTTATAACAAGTAAAGTTGGGACATCTAATCATGCCTTAATTTCATCAGTAGTGAAGACTGAGCAGCCTTTCCGCGATGTATCATACTCATGTAACATTTATATGAAATCTCAAGCAGACTGGAATGGGATTTTGAGTGATCCTTTTGGCTTAAATTTGTCACAATTTTATAGTAGTGTTGATCCTGTTGTCCCTATGACTGAGAATCTAGTCAACATAATTGATAGGCGTAACCCTTCTCGTATGCTAAGGTTCCAAGTGAAGGACAAACCATGGTTCAATGATGATTGTAGGCGTGTTTATTTGAAGAAGCACGAGGCCTATCATCTTTGGAAGGGTAACAGATCAGATATGACTTGGAATAACTACACTCAGCCTAGAGATTTTGCTCAGAGAGTTTATGATTCAACTGAAAGGGAATGCAATTTAACCATAAAAGAAATTTTTTCTGATGCGCAATCCAGGAATATAAATAAATAGTGGACTACCCTTAAATTTATACTCTTTGGTGTAGATGTAACAGTTCCTCCTTTACCAAACCAGGTTGCTCTGTCACTCACTGTCACAAGGAAAAGGCAACCATTTTGGCATATGTGTTTGACAGTAAACCGGGTAATGAGAAACTTGACCTTCCTCATTCCCGTTTTCCTGAGGCTAAACTATCTAGTTCAGCTTTCTGATCTCGTGAAATTGAAGCCCTTTTTGGACCTTGATGCTTATGGAGGTGTAAACCCAAATAGTATTTTTCCTGTTTTTTTTTTTTTTTATAAAGACTGCAGATTTTGGAGCGCCAAAGTTATTGTGTGTAAGTTTGCAAAAACAAGAGCTTTTAGCATTTGTTTGAGAATTGGTAATGTTACTCCACTATGCGAGTGTGTTTGAGGTAGCTGAAGTCCCACTTATTACCACCCAATTTCCATAACTCCCATATTATCTGAAGTTTTTGAACGACTTTTGGCATAACGTCTTAATAGGTTTGCTGAAGTTAATCATCTGTTCCCTAGTTTGCAATTTGGTTTTCGTGAAGGCATTTGAGCAGGTGATACCCTTCTTACTTTCTCCAATGCTGTACAGAAATCCCTCGATTGTGGTCAGGAAGTTTGTATGATTGGCCTCGATTTTAGTGCTAACTTTGACTTTGTTAATCATGAGGTCCTTGTTTTCAAACTCAAACATTTGGGAGTGGGTGGGTCGTTTCTTATCATTATTATTGAATTTTTAAGTAATACAAGGCAAAGAGTTGTTGTTCATGGGCACCAAAGTGAATATGGGAATATGATAAATGTTGTTCCTCAGGGTAGTGTGCTTGGCCCATTACTTTTCATTATATATACACATGACATGTGATTAGGACTAAAAAACAAGCTTGTTGCATATGCAGATGATGCTATACTCTTTGCATTAATTCTCTCTCCTGGATGTAGAGCTGGGTTTGCATAGGTCAAGGACAATGGCTCCCCAACATCCGGATCTCTTTATTGATAATGTTTCTTTAACTGTGTCTACATCTTTTGAAATATTAAGTGTAATTCTCGATAGCAAATTTAGTTTTGAGAAACACATTGGGTCCGTGTCTTCTTCAATTGCACAAAAAAATTGGCTCATCGAGAAAGTCTTCTAATCTTTTCTGTGATCAATCTATTCTGAAGAAGTATTTTAAATCATTCATCTACCTTGTTTTGAGTGTTGTTCTCCTGTCTGGTCTTCAGGTGCTGATTCTCATCTTATTTGTTGGACAGGAACTTAAGGTCAATTGAATTTCATATTCCTGATCTAGATATTAATATCTGGTATCGTCATTCAGCTAGTTCATTACGCATGTTGCATAAAATTTTCTATAGTCTAATCATCCTTTACATTCAGATCTTCCCAGACAGTTCCATCCTGTTCGTAATATTAGGCATGCAGGTAATTCTAATAGTAATTCTCAATGCCACACAGTATTCTAGAGGTTTTATTCCAGCTGTGATAAGTTGTGGAATGATCTTCCTAATCGGGTAATAGAATTGGTAAAGCTTCAAAAGTTCGAATTTGCAGCAAATGTTTTTATGTGGAACAGACTGACATGAGTTTTTAATAGTTAATATATGAAATATCTGTTTTGATGCTATTACTGTGTTTTTAGATATTTTGATAATTCATTATTTCTCATATCGTTTATTTATTGCCTTATTCACTTTCCTTGCTAGGCTATTTTCCCAGTTGGAGCCCTTATGCTTATAGCATCTTGGTTTTCCAACTAAAAAAAAAAAAAATAATAATAATAATAAACGTTGCTACCTTTCTGATATCGTTTCTCAGTTCAGCAGTGGGCAATTAATAATTGGCTTTTGCCTATCCCCTGCAGTCAGGTACTGATAGGAACCCACCGTGATGATAAGTAGTAGTTAGAGCTCCACACCACCCAGAGAGAGAGAGAGAGAGAGAGAGAGAGAGAGAGAGAGAGAGAGAGAGAGAGAATTACAAACGCTATATCAGAGATGCCTCAAATATTAAAGTCAATTATAGGAGACACTGTAACACCCGTGTGTCATAGTAACAAAATTTCTCTTTTTTGTATATATTATCCTTTGTATCTTCGCTCTCCCCTCTCACTGACAGTAACTTGTTTTAACTTGTCTGCATATTCCATTATCAACTGTTAACAGAACCAGTTGCCGGTTTGACAAGAAATAGTATGTCTGTATTTTTTTACCTTTTTACCGTATTCTGAATTAATTACTGTGAATAATACACCAAGAAAAAACACAAGAAATTTAATAATAAATTCTACAGTTTAATTTATCAATCTGTTGGGAATATCCTTGCTTCCTGGTTTGCAACAGGTAATCCCAAACCATACGCGGTAGAGGGATGGTGCTGGCCCTGCTGCCAACTTACAGTTTCAGAATAAATCAAGAGAATCTTCAAATTTTCAGCTATCCTTTCCAGGTCCAAATTAAGCCGAATAGTTGTATTAGCAACTAGATGGTATCGGTTGGCAAGTTGTTCTTCGTGGAAATGGTGGCGGCCTAAGGAGGATAAAAGGCAGCATTATCCGCCTCCCCACCCTCGGTACATGGGCCAGGTCACAGATACATTTAGCTCTTCATAGTTCCTTTATAATGCACTGCACGAAAGATTAGTATGATCGTAGTAACGATCTCAAAGTCGCGCTGTGCTAGGTAATGGTCACGTCTTCACTGTCCCTCTCCTTCCAAGCTACTGCTGCTCCAAAGTATTTTAGGAACGGGGTTGACGCTGGAAGATAACCAAACTAGGCAGTAACTAGTTACAGGGTTAACGTAATTAACTACCTTCGTTGCTGTTTGCTTGGTGCTTGGTATAGTTAAGTTAAAAGAAAATCAATTTACCAAACATTTATTTAAATGATGAAGGAAATGCATATATTTACCAAGCAATTACAACAGAAGAACAAAGACACCCAAACAGCAGGATATAACTTTAATAATTAATGCTTATTTTAGAGCATAAGGAAGCAATAAAAGCAAGCTACATGAGAATACGAGACTAACTAATAATATTACGCAAAATAATGAAAATCTCTTATATTAATAAGAAGGAAAAACTAAGGATAAACATAACTTTCCAAACACTCCCAGGAAAGGCCATTCAATTTTGTAGCAATAAAAAATTGAATGGTAACCAGTTACTAATGCTTATTTCATTAGTAATTTTGCAATAATAAAAAAAATTCAAAACAAACCAAAAACAAATGTGTTTATACAAGCAAAGATCAAATCAAACCTTCTTTAGCCAGTTTAAGGTTTCTCTCATTTGCCCTAATGGTAGCTTTCCGCCGAGGCCTAACAGCATCTGCCTCTGGTATTTGTGCTTCAGCTGTGTTTTCTTGCAATGTCTTATTTTGCTCATATTCCCTGATGCTCATCAAAGGAATAAGGCTCTCGACATGCATATCCACACGGGATCTATTACCTTTCATTACTGTTGCCCCTGTAACTTCTTGCAAGTCATTTACTTGCACTTTCAAGACCTTCCCCATAGGGTAATTTGCAGGCTTCTGCATGGCTTCTTTAATCAATACAATATCTCCTACTTGCAATGGTTTGTGGCCAATAGGCATAAATCTGGATTTTTCATCTATTGCTTGACTAATAAGTTGAGCAAGAAATTCTGAATTATATAATTCTATTAATTTTAAACAAGCTTTGCGAAGCTTGCTATAATTCTCCCTAATTTGTTCTGTAGAATTAGGATTCCAGGAGGGATCATCCATAGGTATAGGTTGTAAGTTAGGGATTATATTCAAAGATACAAGTTCATAACCCTTAAGTAATATTTCCGGTGTAATTGGGGCAGGTATATCTTCATTCAGGTTGCAGTCTCTGAGAGCTTCTTTAAAAGCCACTGGCCTTCTGTTGACAAGGTGGACAACTTCACTAATTAAAAACTCAAAATCTACAAAACTCAATACCGAATTCTTTATCGCACCATAGATCAGCCTTTTTAGAAGTTTAACACAACTCTCAACTAATGAACCAAGTTGTTTACAACCCTTGTAATACTGTTGAAATTCAAGAGCTTTGATATTATTCTCTTGCAGATATTGTCTAGTATTAGGATCACTGAGAAAATCCTTAATGATATTTGTGCCACTTACTATTTGAGTGCCTTTGTCAGAAAAACACTTCTCAGGCATGCCAAACTCATGAATGTGCATTTGGAATGCTCTCAGAAACGTAGGCATTGAAAGATCTAAATAAACCTTTAAATTTATTGCACGGCTCCAAAGGCACGTAATGCAAAGCAACCAAACCTTAACCTTCTTGCCATTCCAAATAATCCACTATGGTCCCAAATGATCCATAAAACTATATCTATATGGAATATTTGGGGGTTTTAACCGGAAATCTCTATATGGTGACTGATTTAACTTAATGGTTTTCAGATTAAACCTCCTACAATTTATGCATTGCTTAAGAATTTTCTTTACTGTAGAGAAGTAATGTGGTATATAAAATTGTTTCCTTAATTCTGACAGTAAAGTATACAACCCTGCATGGGAAGTTTTCCTGTGTGTATCAAGAATGATACATTTGGTAAGCAAACTGAATTTGGACAAGAGAATAGGAACAAATTCATACTTGTTCATATCTTTCCAGCGTGAACACTTGCTCTTAACTCTGAGAACATTATCTTTGTAAAGAAATATGTTGAGCTGGCCTACAATATTTGGCATGTCTTTACTAGAAGGATTCTTAGAAGAAAAGTAATCAAACACTTCTGGGAAATGGACTCTCTGATCTTGAGAAATCAAGATAGAATTTGCCTTAGCAAAAAGCTCGTCCTCCCCAAAACAGATTAAATGTGAATACTTAGCTGGATCTCTATCTCTCAATTTAATCTTACATTTATTGACAAATTTAAGAACCATGTGTTGTACTGCTACAAGTTTATGAAAATCCGAAAACCGATCCATAGGGAAAAGGTGAACAGCCCTTTCGCTACCATGCACTGCAGTTGCAACATAAAGTTCCCTAGAATCATCATTCCTGTTCATCTTAGACCCTGATATCAAAGGGTTTGGGATAACTACCTTAAAGCAATCTCCTGTCACATCTTTACAGAGATGTGGTGGACCAGTCAGAAATGAAGATTTCATCAGCATTTTGTAAGAAGTAGGACGACTAGCACTATCAGCTGGGTTTACAGACCCTCCACAGAAATTAAAAGCAATGTGATGCACTTCACACAACTGGCAGATATTATGTAGTCTATTTATTACAAATGCATTAAGATTCTTCAATTTATCAATCTTATTAACATGGGAATTCAGCCAATTAAGACAGACCAAGCTGTCAGTGTAGAGTTCCAAACAGTAATATTAATGGGTTTCACACACATAGGCCCAGCAAGTTCTTTGAAGGTGTCAATAAGGACTTCCGTGCCAAAGGCTATGGCTTGAAACTCCAAGCGAGGAATAGATTTTGTAGATAGTTGCTTATTGATCAATCTATTCTTTGAAAACAAGAATCTAAGCTCCTTAGTAGTCTCATTCACTATGTATATAACTGTCGCATATATCACACGTGAACTATCAGTAAATGCGGCAAGTTTGTAACTACCATCTCTCCTGCCCACATATCGCTTTACTGTAACTTCAGGAGCAGAGTTAACCTGAGTAGCAATATTTCTCCATTCCCGTAATTTCTCTTCAGGCAACCTAGTGTCCCATTCTAAATCTTTCATATACTGCAGTTTCTGCATAAATAGCCTAGCTCTATTCAAGAGAGGCATATTTAAATTAAGAATATCATAATTTGAAGCAATAGACCTCAAGATTTCCCTTTTACTAGAAGCCATTTTATCTAGATTCAGACTTTGGGTAGCAAGAGTATCCTCAGTCCTGTCCCAAATAAGACCAAACAGTTTAACTTTAGTAGGTGTAGATTCTTTGGCGTGTTCATCAATTATACTTTGGAGTTTCATCTCATTTGTGACAAATTGTTACAATGAAAACTTATATGGCTCAAATATGTCCTTCAAATGATTAAATGCCCAATGTAAAGTATCAGTACTATTTGTTGTATAGGCACAATTATCCATGTAGCAGAGATCATATATACATCTCTTGAGATCCCTAATTTCTTGGGCGTCATCTGTAATATCCAAAATAAAAATTTTGTATAGCCCAAGAAGTAACATTGCTGGACTTGGTTTCAGCCCAAAAGACAATCTAACATGTTTATATGGAACAAGAGAAAAATCCTGCTTAGCAACATTCCTAAACCAATAAAAAAGAAGTTTAACCTGGTCACTCTCTGGCAGTTCAATCTGTAAGAAAGCCTTCTTCAAATCAAAACAAAGAACTTTTTCATCAAACCTAAGCTGCAGAACAGCTGTCGAGACCTTCCTATTTAAGCATGGGCCTGTCAACATTGCTTGGTTATGAGACACAGTCATTGGCTTATGAATATCTTTTTCCAAGAGATTTGACAAATATACAATTCTGCATTTTGTCGATTCCTTATCCATTGTGAAAATAGGCATATGGGGTAGGAAACTAAAGTTAGGATTCTCTTTAAGAAACTCTGGTAAGTTGTCAACCCTTTTTATTATCCCCAGGTTTTCTTGTTCCCTGAAGACTTCATCCATCATAGATAGATGCTGTCTATTTCTATACTTTCTTAAATTAGAATTCAAAATTAATTTGGATAGACGTTGGTTATTTCCCAGGAGATGTGACACTTCACTGTTCCAGAGGAGAGGCATGACTAACCTTCCCTCCTGATTCCGGGTAGTTGACTCCAATACAAAATCAATTAGCTTATCATGGGACTCAATTGAAGCATCATTGTAATTATTGTCATCATAGTTTAATATTCTGTGCCTTTCTTGGAAAAGAATATTATCCACAGCTTTCTGCAGTTCTGTCTCATTAACCCTTCCCTTTTCATCCACAACTGATATTTCAGGATTACTGTCTAGGGACATAGGACTCTTAGCAGAATTTTCCAACACTGGGGCAATATCAGAATCTCCAAGCTTACTTACAACATTACATGACAAAAACTGAGGCCTTATGCAGGGTAAATACTTAAAATTATCTGAGATTGTGTCAACTTGGCCACAAAGCATAATTCCAAATGAACTTTCAAGATATACTGAAGGAACAGTGCCACCAAAAATCTTGGTACTTACAGGAATTGCATATTCACAGTCAGTTCCCAGCAATAAATTAATATTTGAAATTTCATCATCTGTAGTTTTCAAAAATTTGTCGGCAAGAGAATAGCCCCTTTTAGAAAACTCATGAACAATCTTCCCAAGACCTGGAAGGTGGAGTCTAGTTTTAATTTCAGGAATACAAACTGCCTCAACCATGTGACATTCATGCTCAGACATCAACTGAAGTCTAACTATTTTGGTATTGAAGGTTCTAGACTCATTAAACCCTTTCACAACTAAACTAAAATTTGGATTAATCACCTCAAACCCTTGCCTATCTGCTAAATCACTATTAACAAATGTCATCTGCGATCCACTATCCTTTAAGCATCTTACCAGTGAACCACCAGGAAGGGGTGAGCTGAATGTGGGCAAGATAAAACTAGATACATCAGTCACGTGCAAAGTATTAAGATCAACGCATGCTATACCGTAATGCGACACTGTATTTGGGGTATCAGTTGAAATATCTGATTGCTGAGAATCTCTTCTTGGGCACAAAAATGAAAAGTGCCATTTACTACAATGCTTGCATTTGATATTAAACCTAAATTTACAATCTTTGGTTCTGTGAAAATTTGCACATTTACAGCATGCATGCAAACTTTTAAGCTTCTCTGTCTTCAATTTAGGAGAGGCAAAATTTGGGCATTTATATATTGGATGATCAGAAGACTCCCCGCTCTTACTACAAAGAATGCATGCACGAAATCTACTGGGAGCAGATTCATCCAAGGGCTTAACATTTGCTGCAAAACTAGAAATAGCAGCATCACATTCATTGGACTTTCTTTTCCTTTTAAATTTCTCTTGGGCTTCGACATACCGTTCTGTAGCTTCAAATATGTGATCATCAATTTCCTTTAAAGAAGGTTTAGAGTTTCCTGTGATCTGAGTTAATTGTGACCTAAAGCTTTCATTTAGAGAGCTCCAATAAAAGAACTGAAGAATGTCATCCACAGAAACTGAAAGATTATTGACAGTATCTCTGATCATTTTCATCTCTCCAATAAGCTTATATGGGTCATCCTGGTAAGAAAGTCTTAGCTCTGACAACAATTTAATACTATCATACTTCTGAACAATTACCGACCCAAATGCTTCCATAAGCAGTTTTTTGGCATCCTCATATGTTCGACTCCCTGAACTCAAAGACTGAATAAGTGTATGGGGTTCCTTCCGAGTCTGTCTTTGAAGGTACAAAAGTTTTGTGTAGGAGTTCAAATTAGCTCTACCAGTTATATCCTCAAAATCTCTAAAGAACTTCTCAAAAATCTCTCCCCTAGCATGACTATACACTGGAAGTGGCAACTCTGGAAGCTTGAGCTTGTTACTTATATCATTACTATCACATATATTTGGAACATTTTTGAGGAATGAAATGGCACTAGTAATTTTTTCATCATATTCATCACAACTCTTAAGTTCAGCAGCAAGACCACCCTTATCCGACTTCCAAATAAGCTCAGAAATCTGTGTGTTACAGTCATCAAGTTTCTGTCGTAAACTATCCAAAGAGAGAATATTTCCTTTGACCTCACATGAGGTGAAAGATCCACAGTTATCCTGAACATTCTTACACTTTTTGGTTACTTGCGTCCTGTGGTGAGCTCTGACAGATTTTAAATAATCCAAGTCACCCATCATGTATAAAAATATGAAGTACTACTGAAATAACCGCAATTTCGGATAAACAAAGTAATAGGTTTGCAACGCGATGTGCAATATTAAATGTTACAAAATAATAATCAAATCACAAATTTTCTCAAACGAGTAACCTAACAAGAGCAACTTAATATACTCTAGAAATATAATAAAATACACAAGGAAATTTGCCTATCCAGCGACACAAATATGAAACATGAAGAGTAAATATGACCCTAACCATGACCTTAGGTGAGGAGTTCCACGAAGCAAGGACCCACAGAGTGCCCCACATAGGGCACCATTCTCTGAATTAATTACTGTGAATAATACACCAAGAAAAAACACAAGAAATTTAATAATAAATTCTACAGTTTAATTTATCAATCTGTTGGGAATATCCTTGCTTCCTGGTTTGCAACAGGTAATCCCAAACCATACGCGGTAGAGGGATGGTGCTGGCCCTGCTGCCAACTTACAGTTTCAGAATAAATCAAGAGAATCTTCAAATTTTCAGCTATCCTTTCCAGGTCCAAATTAAGCCGAATAGTTGTATTAGCAACTAGATGGTATCGGTTGGCAAGTTGTTCTTCGTGGAAATGGTGGCGGCCTAAGGAGGATAAAAGGCAGCATTATCCGCCTCCCCACCCTCGGTACATGGGCCAGGTCACAGATACATTTAGCTCTTCATAGTTCCTTTATAATGCACTGCACGAAAGATTAGTATGATCGTAGTAACGATCTCAAAGTCGCGCTGTGCTAGGTAATGGTCACGTCTTCACTGTCCCTCTCCTTCCAAGCTACTGCTGCTCCAAAGTATTTTAGGAACGGGGTTGACGCTGGAAGATAACCAAACTAGGCAGTAACTAGTTACAGGGTTAACGTAATTAACTACCTTCGTTGCTGTTTGCTTGGTGCTTGGTATAGTTAAGTTAAAAGAAAATCAATTTACCAAACATTTATTTAAATGATGAAGGAAATGCATATATTTACCAAGCAATTACAACAGAAGAACAAAGACACCCAAACAGCAGGATATAACTTTAATAATTAATGCTTATTTTAGAGCATAAGGAAGCAATAAAAGCAAGCTACATGAGAATACGAGACTAACTAATAATATTACGCAAAATAATGAAAATCTCTTATATTAATAAGAAGGAAAAACTAAGGATAAACATAACTTTCCAAACATACCGTGACCTAGTGTGTATATATATACTTGATGTATCATAATAATGCTTTCATCTCGCCTTTGAGTCACAACCTACTCTTGGCCCGTCACATAGGTGACCGCAGAAGTCAACTCACTCCTCCTGCTTTCCTCCCATCATCTGTTACTATGGCGGACTCCACGGAAGTTGGCGCAGCCCCATTGAAACTTTCGTCGTTCGCTAGCGGAGAGACGTTTGCTTGATTTCAGCTCACAGAAGTCCAGTTCTGCATCAAGGGCATGACTCGCTCAACCAACAAAGCAGATTATGTTCTCGTGGTGATACTTGAGGATACCTTCCCGGAAATCTCCGACTGTCTTTGTGAACAAGGAGACACGCCCTCAAAACATACCTTCTGCAGCAGTACTCGCGGTCGCCAGCCACCTGTATAGCAAAACTTTTTCAGCTCTCTTAACAACTGTTGGGGGACCAAAGGACTTCGCTCGCCATCAGGGAAATGACCAGTATCACTCGCCTGCAACCTGCCGCAGACGGTTCTCCTCGTCCGTTTACCCGAACCTGTACATGTTGCCATACCCGATGTTGATAGTTTACCCATAAAGGACTTGATGACCAAAGTCGACGCCCTTATGGACAGCCACTTCATGACCTTCAAGACCATCAACGCCTCCACTCCTACGAAGAGGACACCTATTCAACGTCAACCGAAGCTGACTTGAATGCTGTAGGACACATACGCCTACCCCGTGACGTGTCGGAGCGGCAACAAAGCCACCCATCACCAACCACTCGCTCATGCCCCAACCAACGACGTCTACTGCCACTTACTGCGGCCCATCGGCCACAGTTTTGATATTACCACTCCAGATTCGGGGCTGCCGCAAAGAAATGTACCAAGGATTGTCAGTTGCCTAAAAACGTGTAAGTAGGCCATCGTTCGTGGCGGTGGCCTCGTGTTTCTAATCTTCCCTTTTTACATGATGAAGGAACGGGCGTGCGATTTTTGGTAGATATGGGTGCTTGTCGCTCTCTTTTGCCAAGGGAACTCTTCAGGACACGGCGTAGTCTGTCTAAGTCTGCCGACGTCCGCCTGGTAGCTGCTAATGGATCTGGGATACCCACCTACTGTTATGAGAAACTCACATTATCGTTTGGAAATGGCAAATTTAATTGGAAATTTCTCGTTGCTGATGTCACATTGCCAATCCTCGGTGCAGATATCCTCTCTTATTTCCACCCTCTGGTCGATGTCACCCACTGAGGATTGGTCAACGCAGACTCGTACTTGTCGAAACCTCTTCAACCCACCCCCTCCAACCTCGCTCTCCACATCAGCGCACCCACGGATGCCTACGCCCACCTCCTCACATCATACCCGGAAGTTTTCCGTCCAGAACTTCGGCAAATGCCCACGGCTCCTGCCAAACACAGTATTTATCACCACATCAAGACGACGGGACCCCCAGTCTTCGCCAAATTCAGACGTCTGGCACCAGATCGATTGGTAGCCGCCAAACAGACATTTGCTGAAATGGAATAAATGGGCCTTTGCCAAAAGACCTCCAGCCCATGGTCGTCACCCTTACACATCGTCCCTGCCAATTTTTTTCCTCTTGCAACCTCCTCCGACGATCTCCAGCGCATACGTCACGTCATGGGAAAATTTACTCCATGCCGCCAGACTTACAAGCCCCCAGCGAAGCATAACATACTGACAGACTTGCACTCTGCAACGCACGTCTTCCTATGTAACGACACTAGAAAGTCACCGCTAACGCCCACTTACACGGGCCCTTTTCTTGTGATCCAACGCAATCCGAAAGCATTCCTACTAAACATTCTTGGTAAAGAAGACTATCTCCTTAGATTGTCTTAAGCCTGCTTATCTCCTGCCAGATGACCCGCCTACAGTTCACCTCTCTAGATCAGGATGCCCTATTTAACATGTACAGTAGGTAATTTTTAAGGGGGGGGGGGGGGGTGGAGCCAGGTACCACCCCTGTGTCACAAGAGCGTACATAGTAACGACATTTCTCTTTTTTGTATATATTATCCTTCGTATCTTCGCTCTTCCTTCGCATTGATAGTAATTAGTTTTAACCTTTCTGTATATTCCATTGTTAACTGTTAACAGAACCGGTTGCTGGTTTGACGAGAAATAGCATGTCTGTATTTTGTGACCTTACCGGGACCTAATGTGTATATATACTCGATTTATCGTAATAAGGTTACTCAGTTGCTTTCATCTCGCCTTTGATTCACAACCTACTCTTAGCCCGTTACAACACAAATAGGAATCATGATCTATTTGTCACCCAGAATGGAGGGTAATCCATCCATACTAGCCAAGCACAAGAAGTTTTTCAAAATGTTTCCACATATTTAGCATTAGAAAAACAGCAAAGAGGTCCTATTACTGCTGTTTCCAAGAAAATATTTGTACAGCAGAGGCAATCAATTTAAGCACAAATACAGTTGAGAGTATCTATACAGAAGTAAGATACACAGAAGAGTATTTTGAGATGTAAGTTCATGACATCAAGAAAAGACAAAGGTCCAAA
>NC_090731.1:91035210-91045210 GCF_036898095.1 Palaemon carinicauda
TCACGGTGTTAATAAAAAGGGGAAATAGAAAAAGAAAATTAAGAAAAATAGAGGAGGATAAGCAGGGCTCACAAAGGAAGGCAGAATACAAGAGCACATTTTTATCTTACAGTACTCTGTAGAAGAGACTTCTAGAAAGAAAATCTTGTTAGAAATATATTTAAACTTATAAGAAGCTGTCGAGTCGAGTAAACAGTTGACTAAAAATTATGATTTAAAACCAATCCAAACGAAAACCATAATCAAAATTACCTTGGAGATGTGACAAATATTGATTTAGGTAAAGGAAAAAAGGGAAATTGTTTGTGGAATAAGACTAGGATGCCCTGTCCGAGAATGCCCCAGCAACTGCGTTGGGACAACTGCGCAACTTTCTAAAAGACTGTTTTGTCGTCTTCAGCAAGGTGCTTTTAAAGTTTACATAATCTGGAAATTGCCAGAGATAATCTCGTAACCAACACTATAATAATAGGCAGTGCTCCTGATAGCTGGCAACTTCGGATCTTGGAGGCACATTTAATTCAAGGAGAAAAACCCACCTATAACACTACTTAAGAAATGTTTCTCCTTCCCTCCTTACGAAGAAAAGTGACCCATAAGACAAATATTACTACAGACTCCGAAAGAGGAAGGTGGAAATAAGATAGTAACCAACATAACCTTCTAAAAATCACCTGGATTACCCAGAGGAGAGCATAAGCAGCCCAAGTGACCTCAAAAACTCATTGAGTGACCTGATGCTTATCTTGAATCCCATTACCTACTCCGAAAAGTACTTGGCAATGAACAAAGATTATGACATTTGAACTGGCTACCAGGCTCCAGTCCCGGCCAATCATAACAAGTAGTTCCAATAACCACGAAATCTGGAACCTTCCCCAGATCAATACGAACTTCATATAAATAGCTAATTCATCAAATCTTAGCTTTAGTATCCCATCTACCCTTACGATAAACAGTTCTATGTTTACTCTTTGAAACGTTGTAACAACTTAAAAATATACTGTACATAGTAAAGAAGCAGTAGAGATCACACAACTTTATCTATCCACCTTCGATGAGATACACAATTACACCAGAATACGGTATTGATGAAAAGAAAATTATAGAAACCATAGAAAAGGTTTCCTATAAAGTTAACGCAGCTAAAGCAGCAATCACCTTCAATAATATATGTTATTATCTTTTATGAACTACAGCCCTAGTAGGAAAAGCAGGATGCTATAATCACAAGGGCTTTAACAGGGAAAAATATCCCACTAAGGAAAGGAAATACAGAAATACCTAAATTAGAGTCAAATGATGAATTGAAGGATGACTCAAAAATAAAGTGATCTTAGATCATACAGAACATAAATAAGAAAAAAACATGTGATAACACTTTTGTACGTTTTGTGATTTCATTTCAGAATAAGATTCAATGCAGTAGATTAAGCGTTACAAAGATGGAACGCCAAAATACACAATAAAACAAAAAATAGGATTTTTTTTTTTTTTTTGTGGATTTATGTCAAGTTGAGTCTACTTATCAACATACTTAAATTTGTAAAAAATCGGATTAGGTGAAAGTGTCTAATTTCAAATATGAAGATTGTCTGTTTTTAAGTAATTTTCCGTACATTGTGAACACTACAGAAACAAATAACTCATTAAATTTTCATGATAAATCTATACGCTTACCATGTCCTAACATACAATGCATGCTCTATCAGTTTATACTCTTACAAAAGCTATATGGCCGTCAGACCAGGGTCAGTTCCAGAATGTTTCATATCAAACTCAAAATACTGTGGACATCTCATCCCTTTAGGCAAGGTACCTGATCAGCTTATCCCCAAAAGCAGATTAAGCATTTCAACGCCCAAAGCTAACCCATTTCCATGAGAGTTATCTGCTAAAGATTGAAAGACTGAGTGTGCATTGACAGTGAGCGTGTGTGTGCAATATGGACAGGTATTCGTTAGTCCTGGGGCTTGATTGGTTCCATTTCCTCACAAACTAAATAATTTCTTGTCCGTCTCCGAACCAATCAACGTGCATAATCCAGGCCTCGGGTGTGGTCGGTACCAATATCATACGTTGCTAATTTTATGTTGTTGATTATAGCACCAGGAAGTCTATTGGAATATATCTCAGTTCTTCGTATGTGTTTAGCTTTCAAAAGATATTTTGAATATATATTATTTTATCTATTATTAGTTAAAACCCAAGTTTCATATCTTGTGTCCGGTGCTGCCAGCGCTGATTGAAAGTGCCCTATGGAATTTAAAAGGTTACAGTCATCCGAAGCCAAGGAAATAGTTTATAATGTTCTGAGTTATTTCATTTTAGAAAACAGCAAAGAGGTCTCGTAACTGATACTTCGAAGGTTATGCAGAGAGCAATCGAAGCAACAAAAGTGTCAGAAAAAACTATTTGTAGACTAAACAAGGTAGTCTAGTGAAAAAGTATATAGCAAGAAAAAAAAATTCATTATGAGGGACTTGAACGTACTGCTGCATGAATCCCTGGATAGAATAATAAAAGAAGATTGGAATAA
This sequence comes from Palaemon carinicauda, assembly GCF_036898095.1. Classification (NCBI taxonomy): domain Eukaryota; kingdom Metazoa; phylum Arthropoda; class Malacostraca; order Decapoda; family Palaemonidae; genus Palaemon; species Palaemon carinicauda. Next base: position 91,037,750 of record NC_090731.1, read on the forward strand.
GGCTGTAAGACATCCCGAGACTTTGCAACATAAAGATGCAAAGAAGGATATTGCCATAGATAAATTCCTTGACTCATTTAAAATTGATCTCGACTCCTCTGACGACGACAACGACAACGCTAACGTTTCACCATTAAGCCAATATATATTTTTTTTCTTTTTACCAAGAATTTAGTTATGTATTGAGAAAAAAATAGATAAATAAATAAACATCTGTTTCTGCTTTCCTTCAAAAGATAAGAAGTGTATTAAAAGATGCTACATACTATACAATGCTCATATCTATGCAGCACTGTTTACTTTATACATTAATACAAAAAATTATATAAAATATATGTAAATAACAAATATGTAGGGAGAAATATATATAACAGTGAATGAAAATAAATAAATATATGGTTGTAGGCTACTTATAAGAAGCCAACCTTTTCCCGCTAATCTCGTCTTAAAAGCAGATCTACCTCCCAAGTGTTTAATCCAACTTAACTTCAGGTGTGCTTGTTTTAGCACTTATAAAGGAAAGTGATCGAAAGAAAAGGAATCCTCCATTAAGCATTGTGAGAAAGGCTGCCACTCAACGGTCAGCTTTAGTAGAAGGTCACTTATAGTAGATATACAAATCATTTTCATTTTGTTATTTTGTGGACTGAGCCTGCTTAGCAAAAAACCACAAAATAAGAAAAGCATTTTTTTTTGTGAGTGGTAGGAATATTTTTGGAATTATATTGCCCCAACTCTTTAGATTTTAGTAAACTGTATGTTTTTCCCACTATCATTTCGAACCAAAATTATACAAATTTTTACATTTGTGAGTTTATACCTCCATTATCCTAAGGTGCTACCATCTTCATGAGTCTTCCTATATTTGAATGTATGACATAACTCTCAAGAATCTATCCAGAGCATATAGGTACCTGTAAGTGTGATATTTGGTTGTACAATAAGCAATATAGTTTCATTGAAGTGTCCTTTGACAGATATTTTAACGTCTACAACGTAATACTGACATTAGTTTTTTCCTTGAATTGTTGAAATGCATTTAATGATGAAACATCTATAGTACATCAGAAGTTCCAGTGTGGGGTTTACTAATCTGGCAAAGTAACCAACCTTGGCTCTGATCTCGTGATCGAACAGATACAAACGCGCACACTTAATAGCCAGGAAGGGTGGGGGGGGGGGGGGGTGACGCACGGAATTGGGATGTCCAACACCAGAGAACTGTTTGGGCAATGTGTTCCACTGTGTCATCTGCTTACAACCTGACTATGCAAGAATTTACCTCAAAATGTTACCAAGCAGGTGAAGAACATAGGGAGTTGTCTGCTTCTCGAGTGAGCAGAAATAAGTCAGACGTCTGTAAAGTCACAAGTCAACGCATGAGGGAGGTTGGATAAGCAATTGGGGATTCGATGTAGGGTAACCCAGATTGCATGAGATTTAAAGTGGTAACGGCTACCACCTATCTCGTAGAGATACCTCACCCTTGGAAGCAGGGGTTGGGCGCAAACCATGGTCGCATGCCCTCGTCGCCGCTGAGCTCCTACTATGTTTTTATATAACATGCATTTGCTTAATATCTGTAATGTACCGTAACTAATATGTGTGGCCCCTCCCTCTTGCTTGACTTGGTCAAAATTAACGTTATAATGTCCAGTTAATAAGTCAGTGTTGAGACTTGAGACAAAGTGTTCTTTTGTTGATTGTATAGGATTATCTGTGAAATGCTCTGCTCATTTATGTCAGATAACTTAGACTGAAATAAATCTGATAACGATGTATTAATCGTCTATTCACCCCCGATTCCAAACATTTTAAAATTTTTATTCTAAATGAAAACTGGGTATGCCACAATATCTTTGTTTAAAGGAAAGGATACCTGGCATTTAATAGACAACCTACAGGTAGCAGATGTTCTCAAAGCTTTTCTTAAAACTAAATCAAATAATTTGGTGACACAAATGGTTCCAGTCACAGAGCACTATGTACCTATTTAAGGACCTCTTCGTCATAGTCGGAAATGGACAGAGGGAAGCACTTAGAGTTCGCCTGCAGATGATTATATCTCATTTATTGTTAAATAGAGCAACTACCTCCGTATGTAAATTCCATTCCTTACGGACTAACTACGAGGTCATAGAATGGAACGGATGCAGTGAAGAAAAGGAGTATGTGTGGGGGGGGGGGGATGGAAGATAAAATGCAATAAGCCTGTTCCACTAACGACAGATAAAAGCACTTATTCAGATTATTCACTGAAACAGTTCTGTTGGATGCAATACTCGAAGTTTTACCTAAAGAAAAAAATTGACTGGTGTGTACCAGCGCGTGCGGACAATGCCAAGATGGTAACTGTGAAAATATGAGATAGGATTCAGTTATAGAAAATAATGGTAATAATGATTCTTTTCGTTATTCCTGTTTGTGAATTGAGATAGATGCAAAAAAGGACTCAAGGGTATGATTAGCCTATTCTTAAATATGATTCAATGTTAATGTTAAACCCTAAAGACCTCGGTAAAGATAGATTTTTTCGTATTTTTCATGAAAATTGGCTGAGTTAGGGTTCCTCATGTAAAAGGAAAATGACTTTAAAGTAGACAAAAGTATTTAAACCCTATCCCTTACTACAATTTTGTCCAACTTTTAGTATGCTTTAAACTAGACCCACCCTTATATAAAACCACAACAAAATACATTTCTTATATCAATTGCTATATTGACTCGCCTACAGACACAATTTATGCTAGATTTTAGATGATGATTCAGTCAATTTATTTCTATTTGGCTGGAAATAAGGATTTGGATATAGACAGGAAAACTAAATAGAATAAAAAAAAAAGAAATAATGAAAATTACAATGCGCCATACAGAGTTCTGCTTCAACCCTAACTGTGAATTAGATTGATAAGCAAATCAATAAGTAAAAAACTTACCGATCAGAGAAAAATTCCAATTTCTTATGGTTTGGAGAAAACTGGAGCATCACAAATGTTTATGCACCACAAGTTGGGAGCCCCTAGGTGTAAAAGGGAGCCTTCTGAATGGAATTAGATGGAGCCTTACAGGAGGTACCAGTTACTGAAAGATCATTGGTGGGGGGAGATTTTAATGGACATGTTGGTGCTACTAATAGAAGGTTTGAGAAGGTTCTAGGAGTGCAAAATGATGAGGGACTGAGTATTCTTTACTTAGCCCTATCATATAGAATGAAAATCATCAACACAACGTTCATCAAATGAGATAATCACTTGATAACAAATAAAACTGGCAATGCTTTATGCCAAATTGATTATATATTAGTAAGAAAGGAGTGTGTGTCAAAAGTCAAGAACTGTAAAACCCTGCCGTACGAACAAGTAATAAAACAACATAGAACATTACTGACAGATATTAAGGTTAAAGCAAAGAAAAAAGGGAAAAGAAGAAAGTGCATCGGAAAGATCTGTTGGTTGAAACTGAAAGACGCAGAGAAACAGGAAGCTTTTGTCGAGAGAGTTAGGAATAAGCTTGTCGAAATTGAACTAGAAAACATACAGGACATAGACCACACCTGGTGTGTGATAGGAATAGAGTTATGTGGAAGATCATCTCGTAAAACAAAGGATGGAAAGGAGGCCTGGTGGTGGAGCAAAAAAATTGGGAACATTCTTAAAACCAAGAGAGAGAAACTGAAGATCTTTAAAACATCAGAGAAGAATGAATGTGAGGAGGAGTATAGGATTGCAAACATGATTACAAAGCGTGCAGTGAGTGAAAGGGAGAACATCATGCTAAACATCATGAAGAACTAGAAACAAGAGAATGGGAGAAGAAAATATTTAGAATCTCATCAGAGAAAAATCAAAGAGGTAAAGATGTAAAAGCAGTCAGAACAATTAAAGATCGAAATACCAATGTTTTGAGAGGCGACAATGACATGAAGGAAAGATGGAGAAGCTATTTTGAAAGGTTAATGAATGAAAAAGGGAAAGAATAACAACAGAGGAAATGGAAAGCATTTCTTGTCCAATTCAAGAGATACCAAGAGGGGAAGTTAAAGGGAGCCTTAATAAAAAAGGATGAAGAATGGAAATGGTGGGACCAAATGAATTACCAGCAGAGATTTGGAAGTATTTGGGTCAAGACGGAGTAATGATGCCTTATAAGCTGATAAATGCTATGCTGAATAGAGGAAGGATGCCAGCTGCCTGGAGGATGAGAATTCTGATACCCATATACAAAGGAAAGGGAGATGCAATGGAGTGTAAGGGCTAAAATTATTTTCTCCTACCTTCAAAATCTGGAAAAGAATCATAGATGAAAAACTGAGGGGGTTGGGCATATTTCGGACATCCAACAAAGTTCTATGCCAGGAAAAAGCACAAAAGATAGAATATTTTCTGTACGACAACCATCAGAGAAATATAGAAAAGGAAGAAAGCTCTTGTATTTGATATTTACTGATCTGGGCAGGGACATGTATGAAAATTGTTCAACAACGGTCCGATGTGAAGCGGGAGACTGCATGGTATTCAATATACAGGTCAGCCTTCACCAAGGGTCGGCCTTAACTCCATTTTTATTCACTATGTTGCTAGATGTACAATACTGTATGCAAATGATGGATTTTTATGTGCTACTGATGATGATGGACTAAATATTAAGGCAGAGGTATGAAGGAACTGTAGGAATGAAATGTAGTTAGCACTTAGTTCCAACTTCTTTTAGAACTTCTAGTGGCATGATCGCTAGCGACCTTGCCTTTCATTTGAAAGAACAAAGGTTTGATCATAGTATGAGATAGGAATTTATATATATATATATATATATATATATATATATATATATATATATATATATATATATATATATATATATATATATATATATATATATATAAGGGTCCGACAGGGAAAATAGCCTAGTGAGGAAAGGAAATAAGGAAATAATTAAACTGCATGAAAAATTACCAAAAAATAGAATAAATTATTTTAAGAACAGTAACAACAATAAAACAATAAAACATTTTAAGACCAGTAACAACATTGTTTTTTTCAATTACATGCTAAGCTACAACCCTAGTTGGAGAAGCAGGAGGCTATACGCCGAAGAGCTCCAAATGGGAAATTAGCCCAGTGAGGAAAGGAAATAAAAACCTTAAGAAAAGTTTATGAAAAATATTAATATCAAAACAAATCTTTCACATATAAATTATAAAAATTGAAAATAACAAGAGTGTGCCCGAGTGTACCCCAAGCAAGAGATCTCTAACCCAAGACAGGGCAAGACTACGGTACAGAGGCTATGGCACTACCCAATACCGGAGAACAATGGTTTGATTTACGAGTGATCTTCTCCTAGAAGAGCTGCTTACTATTGCTAAAGAGTCTCTTCTACCCTTACCAAGAGAAAAGTGACCACTGAACAAATATGGTGCAGTAGTTAACCTCTTGAGAGGAGAATATTTTTGGTAATTTCAGTGTTGTCAAGTGTATGAGGAAAGAGGAGAATGTGTAAAGAATTGGCCAGACTATTCTGTATATGTGTAGGCAAAGATGAAATGAGCCCTAACCAGAGAGAGGGATCCAAAAGAATACAATAATTCTCTAGCGGTAGTATCTCAACGGGTGGCCTATGCCTTGGCCAACCTACTACCTCAAAGAGATCTTACATAAATAAACTATAAAGAGACTTATGTCAGCTTTTTCAACATAGAAACAGTTGCTGTAAGTTTGAACTTTTGAAGTTCTACCAATTCAACTACCCTTTTGGGGAGATTATTTCACAACTTGGTCATAAATGAAATAAAAATTGCAGAATTGTTGAGCTTCATGATGAAGAAGACCTGACTATCAGAATTAACTGCATACCGAGTATTATGAACATGGTGGTAATGCCCGGAAAGATCTGAATGCAAAGGATGGTCAGAATTATGAAAAATCTTATGAAACATGCTGTACGTAACCAACCAGCTGATCGACGGTGGTAAAAATTAGTATTTAGATCAGGAATAAGAAAGCTGATAGACTGTAAGTTCTTGTCCAACAAATTAAGATGGAAATCAGAATCTGAAGACAAACCTGGAGAACAATACTCGAATCAAGATAAAATAAAAGAATTGAAATACTTCTTCAGAATACACTGAATGCTAATAAGGTTATTGTTTCTTCAAATTGTATTCGACATTTAACAATTTTTCATAGCCCTCAAAAATATTGTACATTAGAAATCTATTAAAATACTCATAAAATATACTCACAAATAGACTACGAGTATCTAAGTTTCCCGCAACGTTTTCAATTGGCAATTCTCTTCTTTGCTTTCGTATTTGTCTAACTCGCCCCGAGATGACGTCCTCAATCCAGTATTTAACCAAACCACAATCAATTAATCGGCCAAAAGCACTCTTGAATATATCATAGTAAGGGGATCTCTTCCTGAAATTACAAGTGATGTTTAGCCCTCTACTGATTCCAAAGTATTCTATTTCATTAGTATATTTTAAACAAAAAGATCAAGTTTGCAACAACTTTCAATTTGATTTATCACAAAAATGTCATGATCGCAGTCAAAATAAATCGAAAAATCTGTGAACAACACCTACGATTTTAGGTACAGCAAAATGATTATAAAAGTAATTTGTTTACCTATGCAGTTGCAAACACAAGAAGGCATGTTTACATCCAGGATAAACCAATCTGCTATAATTAGGAACTTGAAAAGAATTATACCTACGGAAAGGCCCATCCAAAATCTGGTAGAATCTTGTAATTCCGATGGCTAATGTGCATGAGCGATCGGCCAAACTTATCAGCGTATTTCGAGGAGATATCCGTCCTGATTCGAGTCTTACCACTGAGTAAAGCGTAATTTCCTTGGATTATTTTGGGTAACCCTTCCTCTATGCTTATGGCCTGGTAATGGGAATAAAAAAAAAGACGAGAAAAACCTTAAGGTAGAGCTTCCTGTCTCCTCCTTTCTCTGTTTATATATATATATATATATATATATATATATATATATATATATATATATATATATATATATATATATATATATACAGGGTGGTTTTAGAAGAGGTAGGGGATGTATGAATCAGATTTTTACAGTTAGCCAGATATGCGACAAATATTTAGCAAAAGGTAAGGAGGTGTATGTTGCATTTATGGATCTGGAGAAAGTGTATGATAGAGTTGATTGGGAAGCGATGTGGAATATGATGAGGTTATATGGAATTAGTGGAAGGTTGTTTCCAGCAGTGTAAAGTTTCTACAAAGGTAGTAAAGCCTATGTTAGGATAGGAAATGAAGGGACCGATTGGTTTCCAGTGAGAGTGGGGCTGAGACACGGATGTGTGATGTCACCATGAATTTTTAACTTACATGTTGATGGAGTAGTGAGAGAGGTGAATGCTCGAGAGCTTGGATGAGGATTAAAACAGGTAGTCGAGAATGATCATAAATGGGAGGTAAATCAGTT
>NC_090731.1:91060210-91095210 GCF_036898095.1 Palaemon carinicauda
GGATTTTTTTGTCATCTTGACATCTAAGGTTATTGACACCAAACCAGATAATTTGAGTAGACAATGTGTTGATAGTTTAATCTTTTATACCCTACATCCTATATACCATATCATCACTATAATAATGCACCAATGAACTTTCATTGTATGTCATTTCACATATTTTATTTTAACTAATCACTTCTGAAACAATATATATATTATGTTAACTGATGATGCAATTTAAATCTCCAACCTTAAAGTAATATAATTGATATAGAAAATAATACTATCTTCTCTAACAGGGCCGGAGTCAAGTAGCCCGGGACAAAAGCTGACCCCAACCACACCGAGCTACGTGGCTCATGATCGAAATCATAGGAAAACACTGAAATCAACACCTAAACCTTTAAACCTCATTACCTTCGAAATTTTGAATAAAAGCCATTTATTAATGATTGGTGACCCAATACGTGCTATTTGAAATGATACATTATTTGCCTCTACATATAATATGTAGACTACAGTGTGTATATATGTGGAAAGAGAGAGAGAGAGAGAGAGAGAGAGAGAGAGAGAGAGAGAGAGAGAGAGAGAGAGAGAGAGAGAGAGAGAGAGCAATTGCTTAAGAAAATGCAAACGAAGGGTATTTCTGTGTTATGAATGTTAATATGAATAGTCAGTTCCAACATTATTCAAGAAAATTTTATATAGAAATAGGATAGGAAAATTCAAATGAAAAGTTATGAAAAAATATTTTGATGAATTAGTTTCAAAATAATATTAGATTAAAATTCTTGAAAGGATAAAAAAGTTCTCTCTCTTCATCGCATTTCTTTGAATGATATCGGTAATATCCCTCCTCCTCACATTCGAACCGTCCTTACGATGTCTCGGTTGTTTAACGTCGGCCACCTATCAGGGCAAGAGGGGCATGATCTCTCCAAGTCAGGTCTGGCCAGGCGAAACCGGTTTTGTTGCTGGGTGTACATGCAAGTCCGTATGTAGAGCATTTGGTTATTGATAGAACATTAAGGAGAGCACAAGAATCTTTCTTTTGGTTAGGAACAAAAAAAAAAAATCTATCAAAAGGTATGTAACTCTTTCAAAGAACATAAATCCACAGTACCGGAGGCCAGAAAGTAGCCTATTATTTCCATTAAATTTTATAGGGTGCATTCGGATGTGGTAGGACTATTTCCTACAGGTATTTGTAGATGTATTTCCTCGTTACACTTATACAAACGCAATTTTGGATGAACCATCAAATTCATTGGGCCAGGCGCTGTGTTCTTTCATTACTAGGTTTGGTTGCCCGAAAATTTTGATAAGTGATAATGGTCTCGAGTTTATAAATAAGCTGGTGAAATTGGTCACAGGCTCAATGAAAATTGAACATAACAGGGAAGTAGTACAAATTTTACGCTACTTAATGGTTAATAACCCCCGTCATTGGCACATAATGCTTCCTACGGCTGAGCTAGTTTTGAAAATTGCATATAATGCCTTGCTCAGGGATATGGCTTTCTTTTTAGTGTTGCCAAATTATTCAACTGAGCAATTCCTAGTCTATTTAAAAATCTCTTAAGGAGAGTAATGAACACCACTGACAGGTTTTAGAAAAGAGCGATAAAAAACACAGCTCAAAGTATGATGGACGGTTCAAATTAGAGCCAGCTTATTTGGGTCTGTACTGAGTGAAGATGGTTAAATCTAACACAATAGTGATACAAAACAATATTAGTGGAACAGTGTCTGAACATCATCAGGAACACATACATGTGGTTCGAAGGAGGTATTTTCGAAAGTGTTAATCAGAGTGCAACCCCTTACCTCTGCATACACAACATTCCCCAAGTTGATGAGTAGGGATTTTTTTGTTGTGTTGTTTGAACAGACCTCATTTCTTCATTTGACGTGTTCGAAATAAACTTGATTATAACAATATGTTCTTATATGGATGAAGTAAAGCGTCGTGAAGGTTTTGCTGTGCTTAGCAATACCTGTGACATACGGCTGAGTAAACTTGATTAAAAAAAAAACAAAAAACAGTGAGATAGAGGTTAAGGAGATCCTGTGTGTTCCGCCAGGCAGATGCTGTAATAATGATGTATTTTATTTATATGATTCCTGGTTGCGGGGACCAGGGCAGTTCCCAGGGGGCAAACTTCTACGGGATTAAAGTACAGCCTCGGGATGAGACAGTGTTAAAGAATGTGTAGATGAGAACACTTTATACTTAATTAGAGTTTTAATAATAGAAGGGCGGGAGCTGAATGATTTTCTTAGGAAACAGCTAGTGACCACCAATCAATGGTTTGAAGTACAATTGTAGTAGGGATTTTGAGAAGGCCAAACAGTGATGGTGGTTTGTGTTGCAAAATTGTGCCGTAAACCCGGGCAATTAAGCTCGAGGGATGTTGGAATGCCTAAACCTACCATTATTCTGGCCACAACCAGAGGGAGGTTATTAATGAGGTTCTATAATATCGATATTGATATGATTTGTTTTTTTACTTTGGGTATTTTGTATTATTATCGCAAACGTCATAAGAAGAAATTATTGGAATTATTTCATATTTATTGCGTAAATTTTTATATGCAATTTTTTTGGTGATTTCTATATAGAATATATAGGTTTGATATAACTAAGCTTTTACAAGAAGAGCACAGAAAAACATATGCAATTGAATGTATGAATGGATTTGCAGTTTTAGATACTCTAAGAGACCAAGAACAGACAATTAATAAAGAATAGTGTGATATGAGAAACATATATTAATCAGTTGGTAGTGAAGTCTTGGGACACGCAGTTACAAGGAAAAAGCCATGGATATCAAATGATACTTGGGATACTATAAAAAGAAGACAAAAATATAAATTGTAATGAAAATTACAAGGTAGAGCATGCTAAGAATTCCATCATTGATAGTGAGGTCAAAAGAAAATCCTTGAGTGAGTGGATAGAGGCTGACAAAGCTATGAAATCACGAAGTGGCTATGGTGTAAGAATTTATCATAAAATTATTGATAAAATCTCGACGGGGGCAAAGAAGAAGAAGCATTTACCCATCAAAAAGAGAAATCGAAATGTTATAACAACAGAATATGAAGAGTGAGGTCAAGAATAGGTGATATGAAGGGAATAATTTGATTGATATACTTGAAGCTGATGAAGACCTTGATGTCCCCATGAATGAATTCAATGTGTGTGAAGTTGAAGCCATCCTCAAAACACTAAAGAGAGGGAACGCCCAGGATACGATGGAATAACTGCCGAGATGATACTGCCGAAAATAAGTTGACTCCCTCACTACTTACAAGATTATTTTGTAGAATGTGGCATGAAGGTGTAAAACCTGATGAATGGGATAATTACAGAGGCATAGCACTTACGTCAGTTGTTATGAAAATATATAGTATAGTTACTTTAAAGAGGTTAGAGAGAAGGATTGATGAAAAGCTGAGAGATGAACATGTAGGATTTAGAAAAGGTAAAAGTTGCACTGACCAAATTTTCATTTTGAGACATGTTGTAGAGCAATGAGTAGAATATAGAAATTAACTTTTGATGGCATTTGTGAACTATGGAAAAGCTTTCAATAGAGTGCACCAACCAATTGTGTGGAGAGTCCTGCCTTACTATGGAATTCCTATTAAATAAGTTAATTTGATTAAGACTGTTCATGACCATATCAAGTAGAAAATTAAAGTAACGGAGTTTTAACAAATGAATTAATGCTACAAGGGAATGTGTTTTCACCTATGTTGTTTATTCTCCTCATGGATTTTATAATGCGTAGAACAGTCGCAGATGGCGAAGAAGGATTGGACTAGATTGATGATAAGAATTTAGCAGACCTAGAGTATTCTGATGATGCTGTCCTTATTAGCAGAACACCACAGGATTTGCATTGCTTGCTTACCTGAATGCATGAAATATCACACGAGGTTGGGCTAACGATAAATAGAAGAAAGACAGAGGTGATGAGAACGGAGTATGTAATGGAAGATGAAATATCTTTGGAAGGAGAAAGGATTAATGAGATAGAATCGTTTAAGTATTCAGGACCTATGCTGTCCAATACAGGGTCTTTAGAATTAGAGTTAAGTGAAAGATGGAAAAAAGCAAATCAGACAATGGCTAGGTTAAGTAAAATTTGGAAATCAAATCGCCTGTAATTACATATAAAATTCAGACTATACATCAGTTTAGTGAGATTGGTGTTAGAATAAGGACATGAGTCATGGTATGATAATGAAACAATCGCTAATAAGTAGATTTGAGAAGGATATGAGAGCTGAATGGCAGGACAGGATTAGAAATGAAACTATAAGAGAGATTACTCGAGTGCCCTAAGTGGATGAGAACATGACAGGGGTAGATGAAGATTGTTTGGGCATGCTCTTTTCACTCCCCGAGAGAGATTAGTTCACTAAACGTTCAACTGGGCTCCAAAAGGCACTAGAAGAGTTGGAAGACCCAAGCCTACATAGCTGAGGACTAAGAAGTGCGAAGTAGGAGTAATATAAGAAGAAGTACTGAATGAAAAGCTAAAGATAAAGAAGACTGGCGAAATCTAACCGAGGCTCTTCGCATCAATAAGCATAGGAGAGGATGATATATATATATATATATATATATATATATATATATATATATATATATATATATATATATATATATATATTAATATATGTATATATATATATATAAAATATATGTATATATATATATTTATATATATATGTATATATATATATATATATATATATATATATATATATATATATATATATATATATATATATATATATATATATATGTCCCATGTCAACGGATAACGAGGCATCGGAACATGGGTTTTTTCACTTTATTACAAAAAGTTCGTGAATACACTGTGTACAGCTAACACTAAGGTGAGCACCTTGTATAAGAGAACGCACAAAGGCTACTAACTTCCCTCGCAAGCAAGATGAATTCTTGCTACAAAACCATGGTGAATAGTTAGGTTTTGTGGAATTCTCATGATTACAGAGTTCATTTACATTGACATACAACACATATCATAATACAAGGATTAGGACATTACTCCCCCGCGCCCCCCCCCCAAAAAAAAATAAGCTCCTCACTCTGGGAGGAGGTGCGCACTCGCCCTTACTAGTCTATGATATATGGAGGACACTCTGACCCGGAATAGGCATGTACTAAAAGGAAGGACAACATAATATATATATATATATATATATATATATATATATATATATATATATATATATATATATATATATATAGAAATCACCCCAAAAATAACACATCTTCCACAAAAAAAATGAAAATGAAATATTGCATGTAAAAATATACACAATACAATATAAATAAATCCACTCATTTCTTCGTTAGACCTCTGCAAAGTGAAAAAAAAAATCCTATCAACATCAATGTTACACAACCTCATCAATAACCTCCTTCTGGTTGTGGGCAATACTGGCTTTTTGGGAGGGACAGGGTAGGAATAGATATTCGTTTATCCCTCGATTTTACTTGTCCGGGTTTACGGCACAATTTCCCAACACAACTCACCACCACCGTTTCGCTATTTTCTAAAATTGCTACTACACTTGCACTGGCGACCATCAACTGGTGGCCACCAGCCGTTTTTCCTAGAAAATCATTCTTCTTCCCGCCCTTCGCTTATAACATTAAATATAAGGTATTCACATCTACACAGTCTCTAATACTGCCTATCCTCAAGGATGAACCCAAATCCCGCAGCCACTTGCCATTCGGGAACCACCCCGGCCCCAGCAACCAGGAATCATATAAATACATGAATAATACAGCATCCGCCTGACGGATCTCACCTGACCTATTTAACCTCTGATTGTTTTTTGGTTCACTCCGCAGTATGTCATTCGTATTGCCACCCTCAGCAAAATCACCACAACACTTTACGTATACATTAAGCATCAACATAGGAACACATTGTTATCATCAAGTTTGTTTAAAACACGCCAAAAGAAGAAATGAGGTCTCTTCAAACAACAACAGCAGCAAAGGAAAAACTCGAGAAATGTCACGTATGCAGGGATAAGGAGGAACACTCTGATTGACACCTTTGTGAGTGTGCGTGATGATGTTCAGACACTGCGCCATTAATATTGCTTTGTATCACAACTCTGTTAGACTTAACCATCTTTACTTGGTACGGACCCAAATACGCTGGCTCTAGTTTGTGTTTCCTAGGTTGTAATTGTTTCAAATACACACAATAGCCCACAAATACTTTTACTGGTGCAGTTTTGAACCGGCCATCATGCTTAGAGCTGTGTTTTTCAATAGCTCTTTAGTAAATATATACGGTATTCCTCAGTTGAATAATTGGGCAACTGTTGCGACTTAATCAGGACCGTATATGGTAACACAGGATCCTGTCCATACACTAAAAAGAAAGGCATGACCCTGAGAGAAGCATTATATGCAATGTTCAAAACTAGCTCAGCTGTAGGAAGCATGACGTGCCACTAAGCCATTAGCTGAAGGCCTATATGCGGTCACTGAAAAGTGTTCAATTTTCATCAAGTCCGTGACCGATTACACCACCATATATATATACTCGAGACCATTATCACTTATCAAAATTTTCGGGCAATCAAACCTAGTAATGGAAGAGCACAGTGCCAGGGCTAATGAATTCGCTGATTTATCCAATATTGCGTAAATATAAGTGTAACGAGTAAATGCATCAACAAATACACATATATACTTATGCTCTGTTAAACCAGTAGGAAATAGTCCTACCACATCCATATGCACTCTGTGAAATTGAATAGGAATCACAGGCCACTTTATGGCTTCCTGTACAGTATTTTCATGTTCTTTGAAACAGTTACAACCATGACAACATTTTATATAATTTTCTATAGATTTTTTCATTCCTAACCAAAAGAAGGATTCACGTGCTCTCCTTAATGTTCTATAAATCCCTAAATGCCCTGCATACGGACTTGCATGTACAATGTGGATTGCTCGATTAATTAAAAAGGGAGGAAGAACTACCTGTGCTCAAAATTCCCCTCCCCTCTTATCGTAAGCAGAATATAAGATATCATTTTCTATAAAAAATTTCTCACGAGGCACATTCAGAAATGATGGCTAACTCTCCGATTCCCCTTTAATGACTGCTCTCACTCTTTCCATCTATTCCTCTTTTTTCTGTCCCTCTCGGACTTCTTTTATGTCCCAACCTCTAAAGTCAATCAAACTTGCATCATCAGGGCATTCATTCTGGACACCCCTGTTCACGGCACAGTGTAAAATCTGGACGTCGGACGTCAGACGTCGGATGCCGTCCGGGAGAATAGAAAATTGCTTGTATCACCGGGAAAGACGCGAAAATACACCTCTTTTTTGTGACTGGTAATGTTCACTGATACTTTCTGTTATTTTCTGAATAAATGTTCTAAAAATATTGGTTTATTTTCATATTATTGAGAATAATCTCAATCTCACGTCAACATTACACTATTTAACTGCCCGCTATTTTACCCTGTTAGGATAAAAGCCGGACGTCGCCAATCAGCAGTCACAGATAAGAATTTACCCGGCTGTTGCCAATAGGTTTAGTATGATCCACTACCAATTAAAATGTTGCCAACTTTAGCCAGACACAGGATACTACATGTAAGAAATGAAGCCTATTTCACTTGAAATGTACTGCAATTTTATCAATCAATTTGTTTTTATTCGTTTTATAATAGCCTGTGCCTGTTGCCCAGTCAGAACCACGGGAAGGCAGTTGACAGTCTAACCAACTAATCCACCACTCTACACCATATTATTTCCCATAACCATAAATATAAGCAAATATACTCAATTGAAAGAAATAATAGAACAATTAAGAAAAGGTAAATATTAAAATTAATGTAAAGGTAAATGTAAAAAGTTTTATCACAGACACAAAAAATTTCAAGAAATTTACAACAATATCCTAATTGCACTTGTCTCGACCAAACAAACAACATGTTAGAATAGTTTATTTTAAAAGTTACATGAGACTACAAGTAGAAATACAACAAAAGCAGTTTTACATATAAGCATGTAAGTGTGATGTAAGTGTGAGACGATGCACACACAAACCATCCAGGCCCCTCTTTTGTTTTTTTAATGTGCTGTTAATATCACTTAGTACATCTGTCACAAATCCAAGTTTCATTTAATAATGTTTTGGCACCTTTATTACCACACACTGGATGATACCATGTATCACATTCTGGCCATTGCACTAATTTGTCAAAATAATAATTTGGTCGATTGCATGGATCAATATTTTTCGAACAGTTATTCAGGAAATAACAGAAAGTATCAGTGAAAATTACCAGTGTCAAAAAAGTGGTGTATTGTGGCGCCTTTACCGGTGATACAAGCGGTTTTCTATTCTCCCGGACGGCATCCGACGTCCGACGTCCGACGTCCGGATTTTACACTGTGCCCCTGTTCACTCCTCGGCCACCAACATATGTTTACCTTCACCGCTCACATCTCTCTCTTTCTCGCTCCACAATAACCATAACTCTCTCTCTCTCTCTCTCTCTCTCTCTCTCTCTCTCTAATCCCGTTTTCTGATTGCTCCTTGGGTGAATTCACATCCCGTTCTCTATTTCTCTATTTTGATAGGGGTCTTCAATATTTTGGTTACGTTCTTCGTTCCTCTTTTGTGCCCTAGTTGTTACTCCTATTACTGTACCTCTAGAGAGGGCTTCAGTTATCTTGTTAGCTTTACCTGCTATATGGTAAAAACCCTTTATATTAAACTGTAACAATCTTTCAATCCATCTCGCTTGTCGAAAGATCAAATCTCCTTTGTAAAAGAGGTCACGTAAGGAGCGATGAATACTTTGCAACTCAATCGACTGACCAGTTGAGATACTACTGCTAGAGAGTTATGAGGTCTTTTGGCTGGCCAGAAGTACTGCATTGGATTCTTCTCTCTGGTTACAGTTTATTTTCCCTTTGCCTACATACACACACTGAATAGTTTGGCCTATTTATTACACATTCTCCTCTGTCTTAATACACCTGACAACACTGATATTAGCAAATAATTCTTCTAAATCCGAGGGGTTAACTATTGCACTGTAATTGTTAAGTGGCCACTTTCCTCTTAGTAGGGTAGAAGAGACTCTTTAGCTATGGTAAGCAGCTCTTCTAGGAGAAGGACACTCCAAAATCAAACCATTGTTCTCTAGTCTTGAGTAGTGCCATAGCCTCTGTACCATGGTCTTCCACTGTCTTGGGTTAGAGTTCTCTTGCTTGAGGGTACACTCGAGCACACTATTCGATCTTATTTCTCTTCCTCTTGTTTCGTTAAAGTTTTTATAGTTTGTATAGGAGATATTTATTCTAATGTTACTCTTCCTGAAATATTTAATTTTTCCTTAAGTTCCCTTTCCTCACTGGGATATTTTTCCCGTTAGAGCTCCTTGGCTTAGAGCATTCTTCTTTTCCAAATAGGGTTGTAGCCTAGCAAGTAATAATAATAATAATAATAATAATAATAATAATAATAATAATAATAATAATAATAATAATAGAATCCAAAGAATAGCCAAAGACTTGCGATCGAATATTCTATAATTCTTTTTTGCCCCTTTTAATGCCCGGGAAGCAAAATAAAATGGGTCGCTCTCTACCTTTATCATCTCGTTGAGAAACTACGCCACCAATAGCAAAGCTACTCGCATCTGTTTCACTAAAAACGAGCGATCAAATCTAGGATATGCGAGTAATTCATTGCTAGTTAAGGCAGCTTTCAAATGGTTAAAGGCCCTCTCTTCTTCCACTCCCCAATTTATTAATTTTTGTTTCTTTAAAGCATCTAAGGGTCTCGCTATCTCTCCTAAATCTCTTATGAATTTAAGGTAATCCCAGCGAGCCCAAGGAGCCCAGCTACTTCCTTAGGGTTACGTGGCCTGGGGAAATCTCTAATAGCCGTTAATTTACTGGGGCAGGGTTGGATACCTTATGGGGTTATCATGTGACCTAAAAATTCACCCTATCTACAGAAAAAACTTGCACTTTGACAAATTTATTTTTATACCATTAACTCGCAATACTTCTAAGACTCTACGAATATTATTATTATGTTTTTCAGCCGTTTTCCCTGTGATTATGATATCATCTAAATAAACAAGAACATGATGGCCAATTAAGGGAGACAAAACCGCCATCATTACTCTAGAGAAATGACTTGGACCATTTTTAACACTGAAAGGAAGAAAATTAAACTGAAATAGTTGATCGTTAGCTATAAATGCTGTTTTACATTTACTGTCTTCCTGAATGGGCATTTGATAGTATCCAGATTCTAAATCAACAGTTGTAAAACATTTAGTATCCCGTACCTTCACAAACAATTCTTCGATCGAGGGCAATAGAAATGCATTATCCTTAATGACTGCATTCACCTTCCTATAATCAACACACAATCTTACCGAGCCATCCTTTTTCCTAACAGCTACAATTGGAGAAACCCAGGAGTATTTTCTCTCCTCGATTTTCCCTTGTTCCCTTAATTTACTAATTTCCTTCCTATCTCTCCCTGGAAATGAATGAGTACCTTATAAGGCCTTGACCTGATCGGCTCCGCCTGCCTAGTTTCAATGCTAAAGGGAAATTGATCAACCCTCCCGGGTGGATCATCTCCAATTGCAATTACATCGGAATAATCATTAACAATGTCAGTAACTACCTGTTGATATTTTGACGGATATAATTTTTGCGCTTGCATAATCAAATTCTGAATGCGTTTGTCAGTGCGGGCTGGAGTTGTGGCTCCTAACATCCCATTGTTAGTAATTTCTCATAACTCTAATTCACACACAAAATCACTTCATAACACAACTTTTTTATTTGATAAATTAACTATCGTTATATCAGCTTTGTTCTCTTTTATTTCCGATAACCCCTCTAAGATTACATGCTCCCAATTGACATGGGGTTTAACAACGACCTTGGTTCCTTCCAGAAGAGGCCAACACGGGGTCACTGATATGCTTGTAAGTACTAGGGAGACACCATTTCTCCTCTCTAAGGTACACTCTGTGCCCGCACAAGCACTTATTCTCTCATGACTTTCTATTGGTAAAATGCATCCTCCTGCATTCACTGTTATTGTATCTTTTCCCCCAAAAATGCATATTTGATTACTATTTATGAAATTAATTCCTAAAATAGCCTTGATTCCTGGAATTTCCCAGGTGGGCAAGACAAAAAATTTGTGTGTAAACTACAGATCCCACCTTAAAGTTGTCGATCGTTGTATGCTTTATGTGTAGTTTACTTCTTCCTCGGGTGTTGAGGACGATGGATGCCGTTGACTATAGTGGGGTTGAGGAGAATCTATTTTCAATCAGTGAAACGCTGGCTACATTGTCAATCAGCGCTCGAATGTATTTATCTGGCAGGTCAATCCTAACTGCTAACATTCCTAGCTGGCTATAAGGATATATGGGGCATGGGCCAATGACCTTGGCTGCAACATCGCAGTCCCTTGGTCGTCTCCCTAGTGCAGGCGATGGAGCCACGTCCGACATCGTCACTCTCATCGCTACCTTTGCTGATTCTTCTGATGTCATGCGTGGGGGGGGGGGGGGGATCGATCTCCCTCGTTACCCTGTTCCTCTGTTTCCTTTTCCTCTGATGTTGGGCGGGGGGAGGTGTGCGTTCGTCACAGCCTGGCCGCTCTCGGCGTTTTTTGCTGGGCACTCTCGATATAGATGACCGTAGGCCTGACAAGTGTAACGCCGGGGGGATCCTTGGGTGGGGCAATCCACTCGTCGTTGCCCCTCTCCCCAACACTGCCAGAATCTGAAGACTCTTCTCACCTGCTGACTGTGTTCTCCAATCTCCCGCTTTTGGGGTTGGTGAATGCTTCTCATGGCTGCCAACTTCTTGGAGTCAGGCCAGATATTCCCAGTCATTTTTTCTTCTGGCAAACTGTCTAAGATGTTTTGTATCGCGCTCACTACGTCTGCTAATGAGCGATTGGCATCAAACAAATAACCTCATAAATACGGGTTTACTAATCTGCGAATATGTTTACAGGCAATTGCTTTTTTATCACCTTCTGGGAGATTAGCACTGTAGGTAGCAAATGAATCGCAATCACGAAAAATGCGAGTTGCAAGACTAAGAGCGGAATCACCGAATTTTGGGTTTGTAATTTTCTTTTATGTCCCCCTTTCTCGCATCAGAGAAGGCATATTCTCAATTAAACGTCGTTTTATTTCAGTATAACTTCTTAAACTGTCTTGTGGCTAACACATTACCTCCATTACCAGAGCATCTTTCAGCAATCTAATTACTTGAACAGCTTTTTCTCTTTCCGACCACCCATATGTGGCTACTTCAAAGTCTCTCAAAAACACTTCGATCGATTGAAATCCTTCATTTGGCAGCTGGTCATCAAAAGGCCTAACATTTGCCTGGAGTTCTGGCAGTCTCCAAATTACGATGTTATCTTCACTCGGCTGTGCATGTGTACTTTCACTTGTGTGCATGTGCACTTCGTTTATGTACGTTGGATATGCTTTGGTTGCGATCCGCTCCTCTTCTCGTTCAACCAAGAATCTGTTCATTAATTCTGCTAGGTAATTTAACCTAAGTTCTAAGTCCTTTGTTCGAAGATCCTGTCTATATTCTTCCTGGGCTTCGCTATATGCAACTGCTTCTTCGTTCTCATTTCCCCCAGCAGCAGGGTATGTTAGTCCTTGGGTATCTAAGCATCTTGAACTTTTATTTTACCGGCTCAAGGAACAACTTCGCTCAAAGCATACAAAAACAGACGTATTTTTATACCTGACACCAATATGTCCCATGTAAATGGATAATGAGACATTGGAACATGGGTTTTTTCACTTAATTACCTAAAAGTTTGTGAATACACTGTGTACAGCAAACACTCTCAGGTGAGCGCCTTGTCTAAGAGAACGCACAAAGGCTACTAACTCCCCTCGCAAGCAAGATGACATCTTGCTACAACAACATGGTGAATAGTTAGGTTTTGTGGAATTCTCATGATTATAGACTTCATTTACCTTGACGTACAGCACATATCTTCATAAAAGGATTCGGACACACATACACACACATATATATATATATATATATATATATATATATATATATATATATATGTATGTGTGTGTATATATATATATATATATATATATATATATATATATATATATATATATATATATATGTATATATTAGGTTTTGTGGAATTCTCATGATTATAGAGTTCATTTACCTTGACATACAACACATGTCTTCATAAAAGGATTCGGACACACACACACACACACACACATATATATATATATATATATATATATATATATATATATATATATATATATATATATATATATATTCATATATATATATATATATATATATATATACATATATATATATATATATATATATATATATATATATATATATATATATATATATATATATATATATATATATATATATATATATATATATATATATATATATATATATAATATTATCATGGTCCCGTGTTCTGGGAACCAAAATACATATATATTATATATTACAGCTGGCAAGCTACACAACCTCTCGAGTTCTAAGCTCACCTGCTATATCTGAGTAACAACCAAACTCCGAGAAGATTATACAACTCCCAGATGGCAATATATAAAACACTGACTATCCAAGAGTCTCTTAAGTACGCTCAAAACAAAACTGGGTAAGTATTATTAAGGACTGCTCAAATAACCTCTTACTTTGATTCCTCAACAGGGATACGAGTGAGTACTGAAATAAACACTGGTGGTTGAAATAATACACTATTTACACAAATAAATATAAACTATAAACATTGCAACACCTTGAAAGAACTTAATTGAAAATTAAATCGCTCAAAATATTAAGTCTGGAGAAAACTTAAATTAAGACAAAAGAAATTACTACTTATGATAATTATACAGTCACTTGTTTTCACTTGAAATAAAATTTTACACCAATATTTAATCTTGATATTTAACGAAAATATATAACCTTTAACAATAAGGATTAAACTTGTAAGGACATTACATAAAGTAGCTGATAAACTTACAAGTTTAGCTCACACGAAGTTAACCAGATAGCGTTACAAATATACTCCACGTTTTCGCACGTAGTTTTCAGGGCCAGCTACAGAAATTTTTTTAACACTATCATACATGATGCCAAAATAAACTGAAAACACCTTTAAAGTCTTCCGTAATGTGTCAATACACTACACATGATATATGTTATATTTAAGCTTATACACTTTGGAGATGACTCACTCGAGGCACTAGAGAGCGAGAGGATGAACTTTGGCTCTTTCACAGGACAGGTTGTTTCTCTTCTGCCCCACGCATCCCTAAGAGCACATATATACATGAACTTAATAACTTCTAGATTGTTCTAGGTCAGAGATCAGGGATCTTTAGGGGTGGCTTAGCGACGACAGAGTTATCAAAAATTACTCTCAGACCAAACCCACGCACCAGCAAGACGACTCTCTCTCAGCTAGCTCCGCCCACCTACTGTTCTCGGAAATAAAAACTTATGCTGGGGTTTTTTAGAACCTTCCAAAACACGTGGCATATATAAGAATTACACATTTTCTCACTAAGATGATACAATACCTCATCAAAATATGAAAAAAAAATTCACATAAGCCCTCATTCATACCTCGTAGGGTCATATAACACTTTTAAACAGATTACGTGAGACTTCGTAACAAATTACGTGGAATAAAAAGTTAATTCATAAAAATAATATAAATCTACATATACTAACTTGAAAAAAGAATACAGTTAAACTTAGGTATAGAACATAAAGCTACAAGAGAGGTAATCACCTTATGACCTGGCTATTCACCTCTTAAATACACAAATGAAATGCATAAATAAAATACACGAATCTATTCCGGGCCTGAATCCATCGATTCAGCCCGAGATAGATAATCTGCAACCACGTTATCTTTACCTGATATATGCTTTACACTAATACAATACAGTTGCAAACATAATGACCACCTAGTTAACTGTTGATTATTGTTTGTCATCTTATCAACAAAAGTTAAAGGATTATGATCCGAATACAATGTAATCTCTTCATTCTATAGTCAATTCACATAGAACTTAAACTTGTTTATTGCTGTGACTAATGCTAGCAGTTCCTTTTCAACTGTCGAGCAGGCTCGCTGATGTTTCTTCAGCTTCGACGACATAAAACATATAGGGTGAAGAATTCCTTCCTCGTCTTCTTGCAATGAGACAGCTCCAATCCCATTATCAGACGCATCCACTTCGATAAAGAATTCCCTGTTCAAATCAAGTGCTCGTAGTATAGGTTTCGAAGTTGATATGGCCTTTATCCTGTTGAAGGATTCCTGGCACTCGCTGGTCCGTGCAAAGTTTTTCTTGGGGCAGGTCAAATCCGTCGAGAGAGCAACTAAAGCCGAAAAGTTCGGGCAAACACGTTGCTAGAATCATGCCATCCCTAGAAATCAATATAATTGCTTCCTTGTTGTTGGAGAAGATACTTTCCTTATTACTTCGAAGTTAGCGGCTACCGGGGTGATTAGTCCTCTTCCTACTTCAAATTCCATGTACCTACCTGTTGCGTTTCCAAATTTGCTCTTCTCCAGGTTAATCGTCAGGTATGCCTCGCAGCTTTTGAAATACCTTCTTCAGGATTCGGAGATGTTCTTCCCAGGTCGATGAATATACCACAATATTGTCGAGATATACGCCTACTCCTTCTATCGATCCTAAAAGGTTATCCATCATATGTTGTAAAGTAGCGGGGCCGTTCCTTAGACCAAATGGCATGATGGTGTATTGATATAACTGAAACAAGGTTATAAAAGCAGATAACAATTTTGCATTTTCGTCCTAAACATTGATAATAGCCTTTCAACAAGACAATCTTGGAGAAAACCTCGCTTCTCCGATATTGTCGAGTAGTTAGTCGATGAGCGGCAATGGATAATTATCAGCCATACTGATCGAATTCAGCTTTCGGTGGTTGGTACACATTCTAAAAGATCCGTCTAGTTTTTTCAAGAGCAAGCATGAAAAACTGTAAACGCTAGAACTTTGTTTGGCTAATCCGTTTTGTCACGAATAGTTCACTTCTTTTCTCATGACCTCTCGGTGATACTGCGACAGTCGATAAACGTGTTGTTTAAATGGTCTTCTGTTTTTTTAGGTGTATCTGATCCTTCGTCAGGTTGGTTCGTTTAGGAACGTCCGAGACAATTTCATGGAAACTTCTAATCAATCGCCCTAATTGCTCTTGTTACTTCTGGTTCAAATGAGTTAATTTCTCCTCCTAGTTCCGAATGACAGATATATTAATTCTCTTTACTTAGAGGCCCTACCTCGTATCAATCGTCTTCTTTCGTGGATGGTATTGTTTACGCCATACACACCTGTGAATCTTCGGTCTCATTTTCGCTTAAGTGTGGTTTCACTAGGTTAACGTGTATTTTCCTTTGACTTTTCCTTCTTCCTCGGGTTTCGATAACGTAGGTCAGGTCACTGATCTTCTCCAAAATCTGGAATGGTCGTTGGAACTTGTTGGTGAGTCGGAATCTCCTTATCGGCAAGAAAACCAATACCTGTTGTTCTACCGAAGACTATCTGTCCTAACTTTTTATATCAAACATTTTCTTCATTTTTTCTTGACTCATCTTGAGGTTTTCTAGGGAAAATTTCCTTACCTGGCCGAGCCTTTTCCTCAAATTCTTGACATATCCGCCATCTGTTTCCTCTCAGTCCTTCATTTTTTCTGCTAACATTTTATTTGGGTGACATCCCGTGCTTTCTTTATAAGCATTACGTACCTCATATATCATCAACGGTAGTCCGATGTCCCATTCATCCCCATTTTCGTTGTAGAAATTCGTTCACATACTGTTCATAGTTTGATGAAACCTCTCTAATGCACCTTGGGTCTCTGGATGATAAGGAGTTGATAGTTGCTGTTTCACATCCAAGTGTTTCATTACGTCCTGAAACAGTTTTGATGTGAAATTTGTTCCTCGGTCACTCTGAATGATTTCCGTAATACCAAACTTAGTAAAAGAGTCTACTAATTTCTCGGCGATTATTTTGGCACTGATGTTCCTGATGGGTATGTCTTCTGGGTATCTCGTCATTGAACACATATATTCCTGACCTTTTTTCGTCCTTGGTAAAGGTCCAACAATGTCAATCATTACCTTGCTTAAGGGGTCTCCTCACAATTCTATTGGGTGTAGGGGAGCTTTCTTAAAATACTCGTTTGGCTTTCTAGCCACCTGATATACGTGACAGGCACGGCTAAACTGGCTCACATGGTTATGCATCCCAGGCCAGAAATTTTTTTTCATAATCTTCTCTGCCATCTTCCTTATCACCGCATGTCCCATCTCGTGTACTATGGCGATCACCTGTCTTCTCAATGTTGCGGGAACCAATATCTGACGGTATATCCCCCATTCTGCATTCCCGGGGATATAAGCGGATCTATGCTTCCTCATAAGCAGCCCATCCTTAAGATAACCACAGGTCGGAATCTGCTGTGCCTTCGTCTCCTCCACCACATGGTACAATAACTCTGTTAATGTTGTATCTTTCCGTTGTAATCTTATCAGCCTTTTCCTACTCACTTGTCCTACTTCTAACGCTGAGTTTTCTATTTCTTCCAGGTCCATTTCTTCTTTGTCTTCTTATCCACTCGTATGTCGTTCCTCTTCTCTTGGGCTTATTCAGGATTTTTTCTCTTTCTTACCGTCGAAAGAATCCTCTTCTTCGGAAAGCAAATCCTCCAAGTTCATCACTCCTTCGATCTCTTTTTCTTCTTTTCTAGACACTTTCTTCATCATACTCCTAGTCGTCAAACAACTATGAAAGAAATACGGGTAGTCATCCTCAAGTTTAGTCGTAGGACTATAATTCAATGGTTTCTCTGTTACAATAGAACAAGGCACAAACGGCTCTCCACCACCCTCATTACCAAGCAGGACTTCTACTCCTTCGACATAAAATGAATCCTTTATCGTAAAATCAAAATTACCTGTCACCAACTCGCATGACAGTTTCAAACAGCAAATAGGGGTAACCTCTTCACCTCTGTACTCCTCGTATCACCACACTATGGTTATAATATGTGTTGCGCAATATCTTGACCGGGGTTCACTCACTCCCATCTATTGTTGATAACATACCTTCATATATAAATTGTTTAAGGTATCTACGCTGTTTGGGTTTGCCCTGTTCGTCTTGTAAACGTTGGCTGGTTTACTTTCCTCTTTTTCCTTTCCCGATTGTTCCTTTGTCTTCGCATTCTGTGAAGTTGAGTTATCCTTAATTATTTGGGCGCCTGCTTTCGGTTGGTTTATCCAACATTTCGTACTGATAGGGCCTCTCATGCCACACTTAAAACAGACAATATTAACCTACTGCATGTCTTTCACGTTAGTTGAAGGAGGATGATTCGACAATTGTTGCTGTGGTACTATCACATTCTGCTTAGGGGCAGTACCAGTGCTACTTCTGCTATAACTATTGAACTTGTTCACAAAGTTATTACTGAACTGGTTTCCATGGTTCGGCGAATACTTGACGCATGGTCAGAACGATGGTTGAAACTTCATACCCGAGGAGGGTTTATGATTTATAATATTACAATCTTCACTCAACGAAGCAGCTTTATCAAGTTTCTTTACCTCTCACCCAAGTACTATCAATTTTTCTAAATCAGCCATCTCCCTCCCATTAACAGCGTCTCTCCAACTCTTAAAACATCACCGTACCTTATAAGCGTGTTCCAGGTAAGTCATTTTCTTGTCCTTCTTCAAACTTCAGAACCTTTCATTATAATATTCAGGTGTCATCTGATACACTTCAAGAACTCTCCTCTTCGCTTCCTGATACTCCTCCCTCTGGTCCTGAGATAGGGATAGAAAAGCACTGTGACCTTTTCCAAGGAGTACACTCTGCAATAACACAGACCATTTATCTCAGGGCCATTGTATCGTCAATGCGACTGTTTCAAACTGGTCAAAAAACTCATCTGAAGCTTCTTTTGCGGACTTTGGGATTAACCTCTAGGGCATTCGCCATATTAAACACGGATCGTGCATAGCAGGGGTCACCTCTGTCTGCGTTGCCAACTGTTAAAGATGAAAGTTGTTTGAATAGTTCTAAATAATAATTACCCAGTTTTGTTTTGAGTGTACTTAAGAGACCTTTAGATATTCAGTGTTTTATATATTGCTGTCTGGGAGTTGTATAATCTTCTCAGAGTTCGGTTGTTACTCAAATATAACAGGTTTATGTAAAGAGCAACAGGTGAGTTGAGATATATTTTGGTTTCTAGACCACAGGACCATAATAATATACTTTTTGGTGCCCAGATCCTTGTGATCGAGTGAGTCTGTTTTATATATTGGTGATAACAGTGCCGTGTTTTGATTAAAGGTCTAAACAATTTAATTAAGATAGGATTCTGTGTATTTTTAGGCTATATTTTTTGAAGAGATAATTTTTTTTTCTTTTTTTGGAAAGTAAAATATAGCACAGTCTAATATCCAAGAGTTTTTGAATAACCCAAATAATCAGAAATTGTTAGAAGCTAAAATAACTAAAGCTATTTTAATGGCATGTGGTCGCCATGCAACAAGTGGAATGATTAAAGCGAAAATTAAGTGTCTAGCCTTAGAAGCGTTGATAAACTCGGGAAAGTTGTCAGAAGAAAATATTATAGCAACTCGTGAACTGTTGGAGGAAACTGAAGAAGAGTTTGTAGCGAAGCAAGGACCAGTTTACCCACAAACTGAAGGCATGAAAGCAGAATGGGATGTGGAGGCTGAGATTCAACGAATTGCAGCTGAAGAGAATTTGATTAAGTTGAAGATGATGGCAAGACAGGAAGAAAAAGAGATAGAAGAAGCCCAACATGCAAAGGAAATGGAAGCAAGATGGGAAGGAAGACTGGCAGAAGAAGCACGACATACGAAGGGAATAGAAGCAAGACGAGAAGAAGAAGAGAGGGAAGTCGTAAGACTAGCGAGGAAAATGGAAGAAAAGGAGAAGGAAAAGGCAAGAGAGATTTAAAGACATGCGAGGGAGCTGGAGCTGTTGAAAGCTCATGCAATGTCGCAACACAGACAGAGGCCACCCTTGCTATGCACGATCCCGTGTTTAATGCGTCGAATGCCTAAAAGTTAATTCAAAGCTTCATAGAAGAGGTACCTGATGAATTCTTCAACCATTTTGAAACGTTCACATAAACGGTGCAATGACCAGAAGAAAAATGGTCTGCGTTATTGCAGAGTTTATTAATTGGGAAAGGCTGCAGAGCTTACCTGCTCTTATCTCAGGACCAAAGGAAGGAGTATCAAGAAGTGAAAAGGAGCGTGCTGCAAGTGTAACAGATGACCCTGAATATTATGATGAAAGGTTCTGAAGTTTGTGGAAGGACGAGAAATTAACTTTCCTGGGTTACAGGAACGACAATGTTTTAAGAGATGGACAGAGGCTGCTAATGTGAGGGAGATGGTAAATTTAGAAGAAATGTTTGTACTAGAACAGTATCTAGGATGAATTACTGAACATATTTGAATATACTTGAGAGAGAGAGAAGTGAAGAAACATTATAAAGCCGCTTCGCTAAGGGAAGATTATAATATTATCAATTGTAAACCCTCCTCGTGTATGAAGTTTCAACTGTCGTTCCGACCAATTGTCAAGTATTCGCCGAACCCTGGAAACCAGTTCAGTAATAACTACATGAACCAGCTTAACAGTTACAATGGAAGTAGTACTGTTACTGTTCCTAAGCAGGATGTGATAGTACCACAGCAACAATAGTCAAATAATCCTCCTTCAAGTATCGTAAAAGACATGCAGAAGGTTAATATTATCTGTTTTAAGTGTGACAATAGTGATTAAGGATAATTCGACTTCAAAGAATGCGAAGACAAAGAAATAATCGGCAAAGGTCGAAGAGGAGAATAAACCAGCCAACGTTTACACGACGAACAGGACAAACCCAAACAGCGTGGATACCTTAAACCATATATTTATGAAGGTATGTTAGCAGCAATAGACGGTAGTGAGTGAGCCCTGGTCAAGATATTGCGAGACACAGATTGTATCCATAATGTGGTGATACGAGGAGTACACCTGTTGGTAGAACTGTCTCTCACAGGAGACTCGGTTATTTTGAAGGGAATATGAGGTGAAGAGGTTACCCCTATTTGACGTTTGAAACTGTCATGCGAGTTGGTGACAGGTAATTTTAATTTTGCAGTAAAGGATTCATTTGCTGTCGAAGGAGTAGACGTACTGCTGGGTAATGGAAGTGGTAGAGCTCCATTTGTGCCTTGTCCCATTGTAACTGAGAAACCATTGATTTATAGTCCTACAACTAAACTCGAGAAGGACTACCTGTATCTGTTTCCTAGTTGTTTAACGACTAGGAGTATGACAAAGAAAGTGGCTGAAAAAGAAGAATAAGAAATCAAAGGAGTGATGAAGTTGGAGGATTTGCTTTCCGAAGAAGAGGATTCCTTTGATGGTACGCAAGAAAAGAACTACCGATTAAGCGCAAGCAAGTAGGAACGATAGACGAGTGGAAAAGAGGACAAAGAAGAAATAGACCTGGACGAAACAGAAAACTCAACCTTAGAAGTACGACAAGTGAGTAGGAAAAGGCTGATGAGATTACAACGGATGGATGAAATATTATTGTACAGTGTAGCAGACGAGAAGGAGGCACAGCAGTTTCCGACCTGTTATTATCCTAGGGATTGGTTGCTTATGAGGAAGCAGAGACTCGCCGATATCCCTGGGAATTTTGAATGGGGGATATATTGTCAGATATTAATTCCCGCACCCTTGATAAGACAGGTGATTTCCGTAGCGCATGAGACGGGACATATGGGTATAAGGAAGAAGACGGAGAAGATTATGAAACACTTTTCCTAGCTTGGCATGCATTAGGACGTGAGCCAGTTTTGCCATGCGTGTCATGTATGTCAGATTGCCGGAAACCCAAACAAGTACATTAAGAAAGCTCCCTTACACCCGGTAGAAGGACGAGGAGAACCCTTGAGCAAGGTAATGATCAACATTGTGGGACCTTTACCAAGGACGAAAAAAGGTCACGAATATATGTTAACCTTGATGTGTTCAGTAACAAGAAGCCATAACTGTCAGGAATATCAGTGCAATAATAATTGCCGTGAAGTTACTAGACCTTTTAACTAAGTTGGGTATTCCGGAAATCTTTCAAAGTGACCGTGGAATGAATTTCACGTCAAAACTGTTTCAGGATGTAATGAAACTGTTGAATGTGAAACACAACTATCAACTGTTTATCATCCTGACCCCCAAGGAGCATTAGAGAGATTTCATCATAATTTGAAAAGTATGTTAAGGAAATTCTGCAACGAAACGGGGAAGAAATGGGACATCGGACTACCATTGATGTTATTTGAGGTACATAATGCTTATAAAGAAAGCAAGGGATGTAGCCTGAATGACATGGTATTTGGACGAGAAGTACGAGGACCGATTAAAATGTTGGCAGAAAAATGGAAGTACCAAGAGGAAACGGAAGGAGAATACGTCAAGAATTTGAGGAAAAGGATCGGCGAAATATGAAAATTTTCCTTAGAAAACCTTAAGAGGAGACAAGAAGAAAGGAGGAAAATGTTCGATATAAAAAGTAAGGACAGACAGTTTCTGGAAGGACAACAGATATTGGTGTTCTTACTGATAAGGAGATTCTGACACACCAACAAGTTCCAAGGACCATTCAAGACTTTAGAGATGATCAGTGACCTGACCTACGTTATCGGAACCCCAGGAAGGAGGAAGAGTCAGAGAAAAGTACACGTTAAGCTACTGAAACATTACTTGAGTGAAAACGAGACCGAAGCTTCACAGGTATGCATGGCACAAACTGTACCATCCACGGAAGACGACGACAGATATGAGATAGGGGTGGTAAGCAACGTGAATAATTCGTCTTATCATTCGGATCTTGGAAGAGAAATTAAGTAATTTGAACCAGAAGCAACAAGAGGAATTAAGCTGATTAATTAGAAATCTCCCTGAAGTTGTCTCGGACATCCCGAAAAGAACCAACCTGACGAAGCATGAGATACACCTGAAAAAACAGAAAGACCATTTAAACAACGCGCTTATCAACTGTCGCTGTATCATCGAGAAGTCATGAGAAAATAAGTGGACTATTTGTTACAAAAAGGGATTAGTCGAACAAACTCCTATAGTTTAAAGTTCTCCATGCTTGCTCTTGAAAAATCTGGATTGATCTTTCAGGATGTGTACAGACTACCGTACATATCTCTGAATCCTGAAGAAGGTATTTCAAAAGTTGCGAGGAGCATACCTGACAATTAACCTGGAGAAGAGCAAATTTTGAAAGGCAAGGTTAGATTTCTCTTGTTTGAGGGTACACTCGGGCACGCTGTTCTATCTTGTTTCTCTTCCTCTTGTTTTGTTACGTTCTTTAGTTTTTATAGGAGTTATTTATCTAAATCTTGTTACTCTTCTTTTAATTTTAATTTTTCCTTGTTTGCTCTCCTCACTGGGCTATTTTCCCTGTTAGAACCCCTGGGCTTGCAGCATCCTGCTTTTTCAGCTAGGGTTGTAGCTTAGCAAGTAATAATAATAACAGTTTGGTACTTGGGATTTGAAATTGGAAGAGGACTAATTGCCCCGGTAGCCGCTAAGGTCGAAGGAATAAAAGCATCATCCCCCACAACGAGGAGGCAGTTACAACGTTTTTTAGGGATGGTAGCTTTCTACTGACATTTTTGCCTGCACTTTTCGGCTGTAGTTGCTCCCTTGACGGATTTGACTAGACCCAAGAAAAAATTTGTATGAACCAGCGAGTGCTAGGAATCCTTCTACAGGATAAAAGCCATATTAACTTCGAAACCGATACTGCGATTACCTAATTTCAATAAGAAATTCCTTATCCAAGTGGATGCGTTGGATAATGGAATTGGAGCTGTCTTATTGCAAGAAGACGAGGAAGGAATTCTTCATCCTTTTTGTTTAATGTCGTCGAAGCTAAAGGAACTGCTACCGTTAGTCAGAGCAATAAACAAGTTTGAGGTCTATGTAAATCAACCACAAAATGAAGAGATTATAGAGTATTCTGACCCTAATCCTTTAACTTTTGTTGATAAGATGAAAAATAATAATCAAGGGTTAACTTGGTGGTCATTATGTTTGCAACTGTATTGTATCAATGTAAAGAATATATCAGGTAAAGAAACCATGGTTGCAGACTATTTATCTCGGGCTGAATCGATGGACTCAGGCCCAGAATAAATAATCTTCTTTGGGAGGAGCTATTTTACAAAGCTGGTCTAGTGTATAGTAAATAAGTTATTCAGGTATTTTATTTGTTTTCATATGTGCATTGAAGAAGTGAATAGCCAGCTCTTAAGATGAGGTCCTCTCATGTAGGTATAGGTCTGTTATGTAAGTTACGTAAGACTTTCATCGTTAATTTCATTGTATTTTTCATTCAAGTCAGTATGTTTAAATTCCCGCTATTTTTAAGAATTAACTTTTTATTTCACGTATTTTGTTACGAAGTCTTACGTAACCAGCTAGGAGTGTTATATGATCCTTACGACATATTAACAAGGGCTTATGCAAATCTTTTTTATATCTTTATGAGGTATTGCATCATGTTTGTGAGAAAATACGCAATTTTTATATGTGCCACATGTGTTGGAAGGTTCTTGAAAACCCTAGTGTTAGATCGTATTTTTTTTTTTTATTTTGAGGACAAAGGTGGTCGGAGCTAGCTGAGAGAGAGAATCACCTCGCAGTTGCATCAGTACGTGTCTGAGAAAGTAATTTGGCAATCCTTACGCTCTTAGGCTAACCCCAAGCTTCCAAATGTTAGGTTTGCTGTGGCCTGATTGGTAACGTCTCTGGCTGGTGTTTGCCAGTCGGGTGTTCGAGTCCCGCTCAGACTCGCTAGTGCCATTAGTGTCTGCAACCTTACCATCCTTGTGAGATAAGGTTACGGGGTTTGGGGGAGCCTATAGGTCTATCTGCTGAGTCATCAGCAGCCACTGCCTGGCCCTCCCTGGTCCTAGCTTGGGTGGAGAGGAGGCTTAGGCGCTGATCATATAATATGGTCAGTCTCTAGGGCATTGTCCTGATTGCTAGGGCAATGTCACTGTCCCTTGCCTCTGCCATTCATGAGCGACCTTTAAACCTTTTAACCTAGAATATTTTAGAAGTAACTAAGTCTTATATGTGCAGCCCCCGGGGTTGCATAGCAACATAAGAGAAACAGCCGGCCTGTGAAAGAGCCATTGTTAATATCTCACTCCCTCTCTAGTACCTCTATTGTGTCCTCTCCAAAGTGATTTTGTGCACCATCATACTGTATATTGTGTATAGTGAGTTAATACGTTTCTGTAAATTTAGCAGGTGATTTTAAATTTATTGTGTTGTGGTGATTGTTGGTATTGTGTAAATTTTTGTAACTGGCCCTGTGCAAGTAAAATATATGAAGTTAGTAAGTTTATCAGTTACTTTATGTAAGTTCTTTAAGAGTTTAAGCATTAGTGCGTAATTATTTCTTTTGTCTTAGCCTAGGGTTTATTCAGATTTAATATTTCAAGTCGTGATTATATAATTTTGAGAGTAATTATTTCTTTTGTTTTAGTCTAAGGTTCTATGAAAATTTAATATTTCGAGTCAAGTGATTATATAATTTTCAGAGCGTGATATTTCTTGTCTTAATTTAAGTTTTGTTAAGACTTAATATTTTGAGTGATTTATTTTTTCTATGTAAATTTTCTCAGTGTTGTGATTTTTATAGAATATTTTTTTGTAAGGAGTGTATTATCCCAATCACCAATGTTTATTTCATACTCGCTCGTATCCTGTTAATGAATCAAAGTAAGAGGTGGTTTTAAATAAATCGTAATAGTAATTACCCAGTTTTGTTTTGATTGTACTTAAGAGACCGTTGGATATTCAGTGTTTTATATATTGCTGTCTGGGAGTTATAAAATTGTCTTAGAATTCTCGTATTAATATTTTCAGGTGAACAGATTTAATGTAAAAACAAACAGGTGACTTTGGACCTCGAGAGGGTCGTGTAGCTTGCCAGCCGTAATATATATAATATATTTTGGTTCCCAGGCACAGGACCATAATATATATATATATATATATATATATATATATATATATATATATATATATATATATATATATATATATATATATATATACATACATACATATATTAAGGTTTTGAATGAGTTTGTATGATGAAGAGGAGGAGAGAAGTGTTTAATGCTTCCTTCTTGAGGATATTCTGGTAATGACTATACAGGCTAAAGACCTGATGGGGAATAAGGTAACGTTTTACATATTAGTAGGTATTTTAAGAAAAGAAGAGGAAAAATGCCTTGTTGAACTTTGAAGTATTATTATTATTATTATTATTATTATTATTATTATTATTATTATTATTATTATTATTATTATTATTACTTAAATTTCTAATATTTTTCTCAGTCAGAAATTGAAGTGTATAAATTAACCCTAATAGATGAAAAAAAAGAAGAATAAATCCCAACTTATATATGGAAAGTGTACGCTCTATTCCTACTATATTTTAGCAAACACTATTCCTGCCTGTGAAGAAAAAGACTAACCCGTCCTGTGCTGTTTCTCGGTGGATTAGGTGGAGGGTCTTCGAGAATAACAGCCCAGCTGTAAAATATGGAACTGTTGAGGGTTCTGCTTCCCTCATCTGTGAACTTTGACCTCATCTTCCCCAGCATCCAAAGAGAGAGTCCCCATATCATGATGCTCGTGACAAGGTACATCCACACGTTCACTGGAAGGAAGATTGAATAGCTGCCTTTGTTTATAGAGACAACTTAGTCAATAAGTTCTAATCCATTTAACAATTTTCCATATCTATTTCATCTTCTTTTTTTTCTTCTTCTTCATCTTGCTTTGATTTTTTATCTTATTTTGATTACGAAGATGATGAATATAATGGTTATTTTCTTTTAGGGCTATTATTATTATTATTATTATTATTATTATTATTATTATTATTATTATTATTATTATTATTATTATTATTATTATTATTATTATTATTATTATTATTATTAACGGACAAGGTACAATCAAACTAGTAATATTTGTAGGAAAGATACAAATAAAAACAGAGAATAGAAATAGGAGATATAGAATATACTAAGCTCATTACAACAATAGGTCTTACATAAACTATGAAACGTAACTTCCGTTAACCTCTTCAACATGAAAAAAGCCACAAGTATGAAATTTTGGAGTTACTCTGATTAGATCACCAGACCAAGAAGGTAAGGCACTTATCATAAGTGGAATATTATCAAAGTACTTAAAAATCCTAATTTTAAGGAGGTCCATGAAATGAATAACTTACACATCTGTCGATATCAACATGTGTACGAGACTTGAATGTTATCCATATCATTGCCCCTGTAGGCAAGTGTGCCTTTGTGGTAACTTGCCAAACATTTCCACTTAATTCTCTTTTTTTTTTTTTTTTATTTAAGTATGAATAGAATTACTTACCCGTAAAAGGGCTAACTACAGCCAGGTATTGAGGCAAAAGTTTTGGCCTTAGGGAGACGATGATTAGGGTATCAGATTCACACAAGGGTGCCAGATCCATGAATGGCAGTATCCTATCTCCCATGGACATTGTGAGGGAAAAGTCAACTTGGCCGTGTTGGATAGCCCCCGCCATGCCTGTCCAATTTCCATTGTTTGTTGGCATACCCAGTGACAGGTCGGGTGGAGTGTACACTTCATATCTAGATAAATATTAAGAATTTTCATCTCATTATGCCAATATCTCCTTAGAAGGGGACAAATAGTGACGAAGAAGAAAAAAAAAAAACACACACACACACACACTGCTCATATTATTCTAATATGTCAATAAAAAAAACCTTCATGTGTACAGTATATTATGGTAATTTTGTAAATATCTCAAATGTTGACCAGTGAAATCAGATCCAAAATGATAAAGATAAATCCACAGGCAGTTGTTTATCATTATTCGTTACTATTGTAAGTCTTGTTAAATGAAGCAATGCTGGATTTAATGTGAATTATTCCAAGTATCAGATATATATATATATATATATATATATATATATATATATATATATATATATATATATATATATACATATATATATATATATATATATATATATATATATATATATATATATATATATATATATATATATATATATATATATGTATATGAAGGAAGATTCGACATTTTCTTTTTACCCAACTTTTGATAATAGCAATAAATCCTAGATTGGTATATAATCAAAAGAGTACCATTAAAGGAATCTTAAGTTATCTTGAATAGTTTGATAATATTGGATAACTTATGCTTCTAATAAATAGGAAAATAGCACATAGGTCTATTTTGGAACGACATAGACATTTAAGGTAAGGAGAATCATGATTATTATTTTGCTAATAACACGTACATGATAATTCAGATAACATCAATGTCATTATGTCTGTGATTCTTTGAATCTGTAATATAAAATTCATATAAGCCGGACCATATACAGAATAGTTAACATTACATTCAGGTTGTGAACATGTGTTATAATAACTGAGCAGATGCTAAAATATATGGAATCTATTCACGTGAAGTTGAAAGTGGAAGAAACGCTGTCAATGACCCTCTTATCCACCGAGTCCCTCAGAGTCACAGGCCTGGAAAGGTTCTCTAAGTTCAGCTGGTAATCGATGTAGGGAAAGAAAGGAAAGCCTATTGTCCGTAGGAGACGTCCTCTGAAATTGGCCACCTTGTCTGAGGAGAGGCAGCAGCAGTTCAGTAGGACTTCTTGGCACTCATTACAATAAATTATATTTTCATTTCAATCAAAGAAAAAAAAATTATTCAAACTGATTTCATTTAACATATTGCAGCTTAATCACTATTTTAATGTTAATACATATTATTATTATTATTATTATTATTATTAGTATTATTATTATTATTATTATTATTATTAAAAGCTAAGCTATAACCCTATTTGGAAAAGCAAGACGCCATAAGCACAAGGGCTCGAACAGGGAAACAATAGCCCAGTGAGGAAAGGAAACAAGGAAATAGAAAAACTATAAGAGAGGTAATAACCAACCAAAATAGAAATTATTTAAGAACAGTAACAACATAAAATTATATCCTTTATTTATAAACTATAAAATCCTGAAATAAAAACAATTGGAAGAGAAATAATGTAGAACAACGTGATCGAGTATACCCTCAAGCAAGAGAACTGTACCCCAAGGCAGTGGAAGGCCATGGTACAGAGACTATGGCACTACCCAAAACTGAAGAACAGAGGTTTGATTTCGGAGTGTCCTTCTAGAAGAGCTGCTTACCATATCCAGAGAGTCTTCTACCCTTACTCTCTTAACAAGAGAATGCCTTGATGTAGTCATTGAGCTTCAGTACGGCATATCAATTCCGTGCTGAAGCTTGGTGACGTGCAAGAGGGCTCTCGAACTGGGGAATTTTAATTTTCCTCAGTTTGACTCTAAATTTTTCGCGTCCTATTTCTATTACTTATAATTGTT
This sequence comes from Palaemon carinicauda, assembly GCF_036898095.1. Lineage (NCBI taxonomy): Eukaryota > Metazoa > Arthropoda > Malacostraca > Decapoda > Palaemonidae > Palaemon > Palaemon carinicauda. Next base: position 91,089,947 of record NC_090731.1, read on the forward strand.
TCATTCTCCTTCGTATTTATCAAATTTCTTACCGCTCGCTGTCAAAACTCTCTTACCCATTTCATTGTCCAGACTCTTTTAGGGGACATCTTTATCCAGGATTGGAATTTTTTTTTCTTTTTTCTTTTTTTAAAAATCAATTGTGGGAGCTGTGGTAGTCCTGCCAACTACCGGATAATGTTTGGACACCTAGGAGTGTCAGTATTTTCATACAGGCAAGCGGGACTACTCTCCAACAAAAAACTTGGCCTTCCGATTCCAGGGATTGGCTGGTTTCATAGAGATGGGACTCTGCATTTTGTCCAGTTTGCCTGACACTATGATTAAAGTGGGGATGATTGTATTCTTGTAATGCTCTCAGTCCCATCAAGCGTGTTTGGCATATACTTGCGCCACTCTCATCATAGTAGTACCATCCTTTTGTGGTGGGGTTGAGAGTAGACATTAGGAAAACACCTCTTCCAGGTGTCATTGGTGGAGAAAATAATTCCATGAAAGGTTAATTGGGTCTTCTTTAGGGTTTGAGACAGCTATTATTTTCTTTCCCTTATATTTATTTTTTTTCAATTTTTTTCATTATTATAATTACCCCTTCCCCCCTAAAAGTATTAATGAGTAAACGTAATATTCCCCTTACCCCTGGGTCAGGTGGCGAACCCCAGACACCGTTGACGACCTTTGCTTGCGTAAATAAGAAAAATTCTGCTAACGACCTTGGCAATATAAAGGATTCCTCCAACAATACTTCTTCGTCATGTATTATTACAGGCAATTCATAGGCGCTGGCAGAAAATTTGTGTTATAATAATGATAACAGTAATACTTTGCTCTGTGATTCTGGCACAATACCAGATCCAACTAAAAATTTGAAAATTCTCCAATTAGAAAACATTCCAATTGGTTGTAGTTACAATACAATTCATGGAGTCTTTTATAGATTTGGGACATCAAAGAAATTTTCCTGGAACTTAACAGTAGTAAAGGCTTTTGGGAAGCTTTGGTATTATTTTCAAGTTTCGAGATTGCTTTAGATGCAAACAAAAAATTAGGCAGCATAAAAATTGATAATTGTAAGATTTCCGGGGTTCTATGTGATAAGGCCCCAAGAGACCTGGATGCATATAAACTTGAAGAATGGAGAGAAGAATTAATAGAGCATAGACTTCCAGAAGTAAGAACCCCCAAGCCTCCAACATGGATCAGTGCGTCTGGGAAGATTGATAATTACAACTATTACAGGATGAGTAAATTAAAAAAAAAATTAATTGGTTTAATTAAAAGTAAGGATATTAGTAAATACGGTAAGCAATCTGTTTTGATCAATGCTAAATCGATACTCAATCTCACATGCTTTATGGCATAAAGATTGAAGACACTGATCCTATGAAGGATATCAAACCACACATGAACTTCAGTTACGGTAAAGGAGTAGTCTTAGATATTGACCTAGATGATTTTCCATAACCAGAAATACTGGACATGTGCCCTTCTAATGTTTGGAAGGTAAGTAAGATCCCCAAAACAAGCATAATAGATTTAACCTTTGAAAAATGTTATACCTAGTTATACCTGATCATGTAAATATTGAGAATAAAAGAGTACGCGTTCGAGATTATAAACCTAGGCCTTTAAAATATGTCAATTGTTTCAAATATGGTCATCCGTCCGGTACTGCAGTAATTCGAAGGTTTGTATTAATTGTTCTTCATTAGAACATGGTGATTTCAACAGAGATACAACCTGTACAAACTTTAATGAACTCCATAAATCAAACGATAAATGTTGTAGAGAATACAAGAAATATGAAGCTGCCATTTTGAAAGCTAATGCTGAACCTATTAGTGTAGGCCATAGAAAGAATTTACTTAATCGGCAACTTAACTTTGCTCAAGCTGTTAAGGTACCACGAAAAAGTAATAATCCGACACCCCTCATTACCACAGGGGGTCCAATGGTAGCAACAAAAATCCAAAGAGGTCAAGATGGCTTCTACCACCTCAAAAGTACTACCACAGACAGAATCCTCATGAGGTACGTTTTCCCTACAGATGGTAGCCCAGCCCTCTGGGTAAAGTACTCGACCGGTTGAAGTCGAGCACAAACCTCCAAAAAGTTCAAGATGACTTCCACCACCTCAAAAATACTATCACAGACAAAATCCCCACCAGGTGCATCTCCCCTAGAGGTGGTAGCCTAGCCTTCTGGGTCAAGTTCTCGACTTATTGAATTTCGAGCACAAACCTCCAAAGAGGTTAAGATGGCTTCCACCACCTCAAAAGTACTATCACATACAGAATCCTCATCAGGTGCATCTCACCTAGAGGTGGTAGCCCAGCCTTCTGTGTCAATTGCTTGACCTGTTGAAGTTCGAGCACAAACCTCCAAAGAGGTCAAGATGGCTTCTACCACCTTAAAAGTATTATCACAGACAGAAGCCCCATCAGGTGCATCTCCCCTAGAGGTAGTAGCCCAGACTTCTCGGTCAAGTGTTCGACCTGTTGAAGTTCGAGAACAAACCTCCAACGAGGTAAAGATGGCTTCCACCACCTCAAAGGTACTATCAAAGACAAAATACCCATCGATGCATCTCCCCTAGAGGTGGTAGCCTAGCCTTATGGGTCAAGTTCTCGACCTATTGAAGTTTGAGCACAAACCTCCGAAGAGGCCATGATGGCTTCCACCACCTCAAAAGTACTCTCACATACATAATCAGCATCAGGTGCATATCCCCTAGAGGTAATAGCCCAGCCTTCTGGATCAAGTGCTTGACCTGTTGAAGTTCGAGCACAAACCTCCAACAAGGTCAAGATGGCTTCCACCACCTCAAAAGTACTATCAAAGACAAAATCCCCATCAGGTGCATCTCCCCTAGAGGTGGTAGCCCAGCCTTCTGGGTCAAGTTCTCGACCTGTTAAAGTTCGAGCGCATACCTCCAATTATTATTATTATTATTATTATTATTATTATTATTATTAGCAAAGCTACAACCTTAGTTGAAAAAGCAGGATGCTATAAGCCCAAGGGTTCCAACAAGGAAAAATAGCCCAGTGAGGAAAGGAAAACAGGCAACAAATAAACGATATGAGTAATGAATAAAAATTTATAAAATATTTTAAAAATATGGCAGTGGCCATTGGCAAATAATGTTAAATTATGCCCAAAATCTTCCTTCTCCGTGTCCACCGAAATGGAAGAGAGATGATGTAGACTGGACATCATAGGAGAACTGTCCATGCACCGATAGAGAGTATGGTGACTTTACATCTCTAGTATATGCTTATCATCATCTTTCTAATATTATTGATGATAATACTAGCAAGCTTATATCTAAACACGTGGTTTACCTCATCGCCCTGTAGTTCCTTGATGGGGTAAAGAATGTGCCAATGCAAGGAAAGTGACCCGAACTTATTTCTGAAGATTCTTGAGGATGAAATATGAAGCAGATAGAATACTATACCTCAAAGCCTGTGCCAAACAAAAAAGAACTTTTAAAAAAGCAAAGAGAGCATCTCAGAGGAAATATATTATCTAATATCAATACCAAAACTCCTTCAAAAGAAATATGGGACAAGATTAGGAAACTTTAAGGCAAATTTGTCCTTAGACCTTTACCAATTTTAAGGGAAAATAATAGATATACATCTGACCTCAAAGATGTAGCAGAGGTATTTCTTAAGCACTTTGCTCATGTATCTAGTGCTGACAATTATTCCCAAGCATTTCAACAAGTTAGAACAACGACATCTGTTGTTCCTTCTGCTTCTTCCAATATTGAAGCTTTTTGCTTACCTTTTAGTATGGAAGAGATGCAAAATGGTATCACTAGCTCGTCTTTGACTGTCCCAGGTGAGGATGGCATCCGATATGAAATGATTTAATATCTCCCAGTGGATACTAAGTAATTTCTATTAGAAACCCTTTATGGTCTATGGGCTTCTCATACATCTGATTCCTGGAATTCTTCAATCATGATTCCTGGCCACTAGTCTGGTAAAGACCCAGAACTGCCATCTAGTTATAGACCTATAGATTTGACCAGTTGCATATGCAAACTATTTGAGAAAATGATCAATAACAGACTTCTGTGGTATCTAGAATAAAAATCCTTTATCAAACAGGTAGTTTGGTTTTAGGAAGAATCGAAATACGCTAGACCCATTGCTGATGTTATTATGGGAAATTGCAAATGCTTTTTCTAACCAAAATCAGGTGGTGGGTTTCTTTTTTGACCTCGAAAAGGCATATGACACCACCTGGAAGGGCAGTATTTTAACGCAGTTGGCCTCGTGGGGTATAGGAGAACATATATTTTCTTTTATTTTCATCAAACCAATTAATCAAAGTAAGAGTAGGGTCAGAACTCTCTTCATCCTACATGCAAGGTGTCCCCCAAGGCAGTGTACTGAGTGTGTCCTTATTATCTGTTGCTATCAATAATCTCATGAGTCACCTACCTCCTGGCATACAGGGGTCACTATTTGTTGATGATTTTGCAATTTGTTGTAGTGGATCATCTGGACAGCAACCATACCAAAAGCTTCAAATTGCTATAAATGCTGCTTCTACATGGGCAAATGCTCTGGGATTCATGTTTTCTCCTCAGAAGACTAAAGCCATTAGTTTTACTCGTACTTGTAAAAAAGAAGAGATCCTCACCCTTTTCTTAAATGATATTATTTTGCCATATGAGGATAATAGCAAGTTTCTTGGGTAAATTTTCGACAATAAAATGTCCTTTGGTCCCCATATAAATTACCTATCCATCAGGGTTAAAAAGCCACTAAAAACATTAACATTTTGATTGGAGTGCTGTATAAATGGTCATCTTGTAATTTTGCAAGTAGGAGGGATGATATTTTAACAAGACTGTGTATTGGCCATACACATGCAACCCACAGTTATTTAATGAAGAGTGGTGAACGGAGACAGACCCCTCTTTGTAATACCTGTCAAGTAACAATAGATATGAAACATATTTTAGTCGATTGTCGTGTTTTCAATCTTCAGATAAGGACACATTTTCTCCAGGAAAAAACTTTAGGAGGTATACTGGGGGAAAATTGTAATACCCTGACGTTGTAAAAACTTCTACAGATTATTGGTTTATATCATGAGCCTTAATTAATTTTATCATTTTATTTTGTTAATCCTTTTAATCCCTTCTTATTTTGCATTTATATTTTATTTTATGAAAGTTGTTTGATGGGTTTTATAAGTTAAAATGATACCAAATGTTGTGAGATTACGGGATTGGTTGATTC
>NC_090731.1:91102710-91112710 GCF_036898095.1 Palaemon carinicauda
GTTTGAGGTCGTGGACTTGCATAGAAACACCATAAACAGACAATTGGAAGGACTTGTCTACGGCCTTTGTTCTGCAATGGACTGTTAATGGCTGATATATATATATATATATATATATATATATATATATATATATGTATATATATATATATATATATATATATATATATATATATATACATATATGTATATATATATACATATATAAATATGTATGTATACATATATATATGTATATATATATATATACTGTATATATATATATATATATATATATATATATATATATATATATATATATATATATATATATATATATATATATATATATATATACTGTATATGTATATATATATATATATATATATATATATATATATACATATATAAATGTATATATATATATATATATATATATATATATATATATATATATATATATATATATATATATATATATATATATATATATATATATATATACTGTATATGTATATATATACTGTATATATATATATATATATATATATATATATATATATATATATATATATATATGTATATATATATTATGTATATATATATATATATATATATATATATATATATATATATATATATATATATATATATATATATATAACAATTTGAAACTAAGACACGCCATTTTTTAAAAGGAAGTTTTAGAGTAAATGTAAGCTCTGTAATCTATATCAGCATATTATCAACCAATTCATCTAAATCTGTCTTATAGAATATATTTCATTTTGCAAAAGCGAAAAAGACATGGATTAGAGAAAAGCTCTTTTAGCTATATTCGAATGCCTGCCCTAAAAATATTTCAATACATTTGAAGAGAGGAATACTATCAGTACAATATAAAATTCGGATCAAAATGGAAGTGACACTGTTAAACCAAACAAGGCTTACAGCACAAAATATTCAATGCTGTTTAGTGCTGAAACTTCCCTTCTCGAGAAGGAAAAGTTTGACGCTGATATTTCATAGAGTATACTAAAACATTGAACTTTACCACCACAATTTCACGGTTACTGTTTTTCTGTTGTGAAAAAAAAAGAAGATAAAGATAAAAATATTTAAAAAAAACAGATGAATTGCATATTTTCAAGTGAATTGTAATTATAATACGTAGAAATGACTATATTTTACATTTTTTCTTTTATGAAACAAGTTAGGAAGACAAAGCCAGAAATTTATTTTTATGGCTAACGTGAATTTTTCAACACTTATTCTTCTTTTCTTTTGTATTTCGGTCCCGCTCCGAATATAGTTAACCCCTTGAAATTTTTGCTTCTGTACTTTACGTTTTCTCCTAGCGAGGTACGGAAGGACTACGTTTAACCAAGGTCCTTAATGAGAGAGGTTGGCTCATCAGTAGGTACGCGAATGTGGGAGGAGCTTTTTTGCGTCACTTTCATGTGAGGATGGCTGAGGTTTGACCTGACTAGTTAATATCTGTCACGTTTATTAACTTCCAGCAGCCATGCCTTCCCTTCGTGGTGTATTTGGATGTCATAATAATAACAAAAAGACCATTAATATGAGCGTTCGATATTTTAGTTTCCCAAACCAAGAAAATACGAAGAAGAAATGGATGCATGCTTGCAAACGCGCAGACGATGTTAACTGGAAGCGAGCTCTAATTTGTTAAGTCCATTTTAAAGCAGAGGACTATGTTGATGACATGAAGTACCGACTCCTGGGAATTGAAAAACCCAATAATCAACGTGCATTGAAGGAAGGAGCCGTTCCTTCCTTTTTTTTTTTTCTTTTTTTTTTACCGAATGGTAAGTTACAAGTTGAGCAATTTGCCAAAAACCTGCATGATACATTTCTTCCATTGGACTCTATTTTCCTAAAATATTCTACTGGCTAGATTACGGAAAGTAAATTGCATTAGGCTATGAAATTAAAAATATTAATTTCTTTGTTCTTTAATTGATCGATTTGAGGTTTTCTGGCATCTTGATATCTAAGGTCATTGACGCAAAAAATATAAATTGTTGTTGTGATTTCATAAAGTCTGAAATGCAACACTGTATTTTCAGGTAAAAGAGTATCTGAAAAGGAAGAGGAGAGATGTGCACGAGGCATAAAGCGAAGACTCAAGAGGACAACCCAGAAAATGTTATGCGAAATGGAGAATTCTCATTCAGATACCAATGAAGTTTCTCCAGAAGTCTCTGTTCAAGAAATTATTCCACAGCCTGAAGAAAGTTCCGAACAAAATAGAATTAAATAAGTAGAAGTTGAAAAGCTAAAGAAAAAAATAGAGTATTTGGAAAGGACCAATCAAGAACTCCTGAAACTGGTTAGTTTGGAAATGGAAGTGACAGAGCCTAAGATCACATTAACTGAAATAAACAAGTCATTTTAACCTGTGCTAAGTACAACACAGATAAATGCTCTCATAACTAACAAGTCTGTCAGTCAATGGAGCGATGAAGACATATCGTTAGTTTTCACTCTCAGAAGCATGAGCACCAAATGCTATTCATATCTGCGAACTAAAAGAGGATTTCCTCTGCCATCAAAAGTTACACTGAACAAACGAGCGCAAAATCTCAAATGTGAGCCGGGTATTTTGCATTCGGTTTTGTCACTGATGATGACAAAATCAGAAGCAATGACGGAAATAGAAAACTTACCGTTATTTTATTTTATGAAATGAATATCGGTAGTAAGTGGAGTTATGACAAAGGGATGGACGTGTTCTATGAACCTCATGATAGAGTTCAAGTGGTCATGTTAAGAGGTTTGACAGCAAGCTGGAAGCAACCCATATACTACCAATATGATGACTCTAATGTGCATAAAAAAAAAAAAACTGACTGATATCATTGTAAATGTTGAAAAAGCTGGATTTACCGTCGTGGCAATTGTCCATGATCTTAGACCTACTAATTTGAGGGTTGGAAAGAATTCGGGATTGATCACCTTAAACCAGAAAAAAGTCTTTTTTTTTTTAAAACCCATGTGCTGACAGGAACGTCTTCATATTTGCTGATGCTCCCACTATGAAAAAGGTAATTAGAAATCATTTTCTGGATCAGGGTTTTCTTACAGAAAATGGAAACACAGTATCTGATGCCTGTGTCCTTAAAATGATAATGGAAACCGTATCAGAGTATGCCTTAGCATATAAAATTAATAAAACACACATCAATGTAAGTAACTTACAAAGACAGCGTGTAAAGTATGCTGCACAGCTACTTTCATAGTCATGTGCTAAGGCATTGTATTTTTTTAGGAGAAAGGGGCTTACTAGAGAGCAACAATTGGAAGGAAACTGCCGATTTTATAGCTACAGTGAATGAATGGTTCGATATCATGAACTCCTCTATGATGTTAGGCGACATAAAAGCCTGCAATGCAATCGCGAGAGATTTGGATAGCCAGAAAAGTGCTCTACAAAGAATGGTTGATGCTATGATGGGAATGAGAGTAAAATATCTAAAATTTAATTGCCTTTAAAAATTTCAAAAAGGTGTGATATTATTTTGTCACTCAATGATTAGGATACATAAAATGCTAAAACAGAGTCATAACATTTCTATTATTATGACACAGAGATTGAATCAAGACTGTCTTGAAAATATTTTTGGATGTATTAGATGAGGGGTTCTTATGATCATCCCGATGCAGTTAATCTTAAATACAGATTGTAGAGCATTTTGCTACGTAGAGATATTGAACTTATTAGTGATAAGGCAAACTGCGAAAAAGGAAATGAAAACCTTGACCCATTATCCCATGAAATGGTATCATCTGGACGTGATGGAAATGAACCTAATAAATCTTTCAATGACAGGGGACTTAGAAATATGTATGACAAACATCATTTTTAGAGACTTGGAATTTGATGTGGATCTTAGGAATGACAAAATGTTCCCCGAGGAAACAGAATTTGCTAAATGTCAGAAATCCAGAGACACCACAGGATCTGTTGTCGAGGAAGAGTCCTTAGGATATATCGGTGGATATGTATTGAAAAAGTTTTTGTTTAAATATCCAAATTTAGGGTATATTGTGAATAGCAAGACATCAGAGACATGGGTCCATTATACAAGTTAAGGAAAACTCTATGCACCATCCAACGATTTTTTTTTCCAAACTAAAAAATTTGTAGCGAAGATTTTACAGCAATTCAGGACTATGGTCTTAAACCAGGAACGGAATGCATAAAAACTATGGCAGCTGATATGAAATTTGCTGTCGCTGGTGTTCCTGATGAGGGTATGGATTTTTTTGCCAAAATATCAGTGTTTTTTAGAATGCAGCACCTCAACAACATTATCGATATGAGTAAAACGAAACAAAGGACTTGCAGAGTACAGTACGAAAAACCATGAAAACAACAACCTAATTTTTCCCCTTGGCGTCCACACCTTGCTCGGTGAGAAACAAACTCATGCATATCAGAATTCCATCACTATCAAACTATCATCTTTGTTTTGTTAATCTGTTAGTATTAAAATGAGAGTTCATTGTACCAAAACAACTTTCTCTATGTTATTCCTTAACCCATTGTGTAGGATTTAGTACCAACGACAACTTTCTCTACGTTAATATATATCTCTTTGGTTAGGGATAAGTGACAGTCAATACATTACAGTATTTGTGTTCCCTCGAAAGATACCTCTATACCCTATGACCATGTTTAGAAGCATCAGATTATTATTAAACTTTGATGTATGGGTTGCCATAAGGATAATCTGTACATTAATGAAAAAAATAAAGAAAAATATTAAGAAGAATTTTTATTTTGGAAAGGTATCCTTACATTGTATTACTACGTATACCTGTCAGTCAATGCTCTCAAGGGAGACTACTCTTAGTCTGACGTCTTGCGCAGAGGGAACGTATTTTCGCTCGATGATGAGCCAACCTCTTCCATTAAAGAACCTTGCGTTTAACTGAACTTGTTGACAATACGCTATGTTCTTGACGGCACTGCATAGAAACGCAAGACAAAAGCATTACGCTGCATACGTTGGTTCTTTTCTTAAGCAACGTGTGTTGAGATAAATTATTAGACTTGTTTTGAATATAGTTTCAGAATTGCTGATTTATAAGCATCTTATTTTATCGCTCAGTACCTATTCAAGTGGGATTAATTTAGCATGTTTATCATTTGCCCATCAGCGTTATCTTATGCACCACAAGTCTCGCTTGTTTGGAAGATGACCCAGGTGCATGTGACCCGAGGGTCACCCCATTCGTTCACACACAGTCGTTGTGACCGCACCGATGAATTTGGCTTACCCCAACTCCCCCATCAACCAGAAGGGGATGGCAAGAGATAGGTCAGACGAGCCTGCATCCTGTACCAGCAATATTGAACGGACAAGAATGGAGGGGTGGGCCAGTTCTGCTAACGGAGGTGTAAACAATCCATTCAACAGCCATTTTGTGGACAAGGGCTCTCCAAGTACTGAAGTGAGGATTGCAGGTAAAATATGTGGCCACTTAATATTTCCTCATTTCTAGATTATATTTTCATTTCATGTTAGATAGGTATAACTGTGTTTTTTACTATTTGGGCTCAGCGCGTGGGTTATTTTTGTATAAACGTTTGTGTACATTTTTCACTTTTAGAGACAAGTCCAGTCTTGGGTACAGGACCACGTGTCTAACCTCATTTTTTATCATTTGCCATTGCAGAAGACCTTGATTACAAGTTTGCATTTCCTTGATCTTTGATTATTTGCTTTTGCCACTGTTAAGATGTCCGATTGAACTTTGTAACTTTGGTGTAATAAAGTAACTAGATCAGGATAATTACACTTGTTTGTATTTCTATTCTCTTGATTTATTGAGTGTGTCTGTAATATGAATATCTAATCTCGGACACCATACACGATATATTAAAAGAAGTAAGTCTAAATAACTTAACTTTACTACAATACATCCCTGCTCTCCTCCACTACCATTGTCTCCATTCATAAAGTAAAATTACTGTCCGGCATCTCATTGGGGTCCCTGGGACAGTGTCAAACCAGAGCCTTAGAGTGGGATAGCTTTAGAATTGGAAAAGCTAAAGTAGGCCATCAAATTACTCATTTCACGTGTGAAGTTTTCAGGCCTCTGAACAGAGAACACTTTTCTACTAGAGTGAAAGTTTGTGAACTACATCACCAAACTATTTACCAGGGTGTTTGTGCCCTTAATTGTTAGTGCTCTTTTCCTCCCCCGTTGATCTTTCCTGTATGGTGTGGGGACACATTTCAGGAATGACAAGTTCCTACTCAGCAATTAATTAAAAATAAATTCTCCTCAGCTGAAATAATTAAAATTAAACAGTTCTAAAAATTATCATTGTAAAATTCTCTCGTTCTTCAAATCAATTCTTCATATAAACAGGTCCATTTTTGTGTCGATCTATTTACCTATCTAGTATATTTATGCATACATTTATGCAGAGATAAGTACATATATTGAGAAAGATATAATATGAGCTAACTCTGAGAAATATAGGCTTTTCCATTTCTCCATTAAGTGATCAAATAGATTATATTAGCTACTAATCTAGCGGAAAAAGCTGAATAGTAGCCAGATGCCGTTCCACCCATAGAACAAAATGAAATGCATCTTTTTTTGAAAGAATAATGTTTAGGATATAGGAAATGGATTGTTGTGGTGGTTTATTTTGGTGGCATATGTACTCTGTGGGGCACTTTTGATGACTACCGTATGGGCTGGCGACAATAGATGAAAACGGTTCCATGGTAATTTTTTTTCTGTCCAGGAAAACACATATTTATAGCACCCAGTTTGAAAAAAATATTTAGTGCGGCATCGTGCAATACAACCTGAAGAGCAATGCAAACTTTGTTACCATTTTTATCATAAGGCCTTATTTTACAGATTTTTAACATTACTGTGGATCATTGATACAACATGGATTTTTTTTTCTTTATCATTTGCAGCTACTGCAGTAAGGAGACACCTGTACATCCGTCTCTGTATGTACAGCAATTAGTTTATCTTTAATGCTAACGTTTTTCTCCAAAGCACAGGAAATACTGGAGAGTAAACCAGAATCTTTGTCTGGAAAGGTCACCATGTGTCTAGTGGGTAGCATATCCTCGTGGCATTCATTGCCAGTATTGACAGGCTGTTTACTGATGGTGGGCTGATAGATCTGCTCACTGTTAATGGTGTGTTGACCATTGTCACTACTTGTCAAAAGCTTTAAGGCAAAGGCTGTCCAAGGGATATTACTGGTCTTAGAAGCAATGTCCTAAATGTACCTATGTTCAGCAGAGGCCTGGGCCAAAAAAATCAAATGCAAGTGATAGATGATGACACAGACAGAGGACTAAAAGACGTGCATCACTCCTTCAGGGCAAACAATAGTATCCCATTCTTTGTGAGGATTGTTTACCCAACATTAAGAATTTGATTTTTAATAATTGGCAACAGCATTTGGATAGTTTAATTGAAAATAAGATGCGAGAAATAACGAATTTTATGTCCCCGTGGAAGTATAACATAATGCTCCGAAACTGGGAGACTAGTCTTTGCCGTCTCCACAATGGTCACACTTGGTTGACACATGAATATCTACTTACTGGCTAATACCAGCCATATCGCGACGAGTGTTTGGTACCATTAACAGTGAGGCATTTGTTAACCGAATGCTCCTCATATATTAGTGAAAGAAATAGATATCTGTTTGAGGGTTGAGGTGAGGATGGCAGGTTCATCCTTGCCAAGATTCTTGGACATGATGTGTCATACCATGCTAGGGGCATTCTTAGCTTTATTTCAGAAGCAGGTCTTCTGAAAGATATTTAACTTTTAAAATGACATCTTTGCTTTTGAGGTTTTAATTGAATATTCTTTTATTTCTTTTATTTACAATAGACGATATCGGCAACAATGACCTTAGTTTTCAGGATGCCAGAAAACCTCAAGTTAATCAATCAATCGTCAAGAATCACTGGCAGGTATCCTAAAGTGTTTAGGGCTGCAGATAGGTCTCAGTCAGCTACTTAACTTTCTGGGACACTTTCTCGAATGCAGCATATATCAGGCTCATATTATTGAGAGTAAAGAGAGAAACCAACTTTGATCTTCACCTAAATGCTGTGTGTGCAACAGTAGCAAATTTTTCTTTAGGAGGAAGGGACAACAATGCCAAATACACACCAGTATATGTTTCTGAGACGAAACAACATCAAAGTAGTGCACCCTGCAGTTTACAAACATCCAGAAAAATCGGCTTTGTGGTGTGCAGATTATCCAAACTGCTATCCAATTGTTTCAACAGACAAGGCATTGGAGCATATGATTAATCAAAGAATTACTGGCTTTACCTTACGCAAAACAGCACTCCTGATGTGGCTTGTTACTAAGCACATCACAGGCCCATATTCTGAGGTAATGATAGAGATGTGTATAACTGCAAAAGGAACAAAAGCAGTGAGAGCAGCGCGGTATTAATCAGATTAATCCAAGTCATGGAGTCAGTGGTCCACATGAAGTGTCAAACGACTGACTCTACCTGAAAGGGACCGCAAACAAGGCTGCACTTGCAGCATTTGTACACGAGACTCTGGTTGCAAAGGCACCAGTATGACTAAGAATGATCAGTAAATTGTTCCAGCAGGAGGCTTCAATAATGGGGAGACTATGAAGCTTATGAAGAAAACAGGAGTCACCCTGCTCCCTCAATTATTCTGCATGCAAGAAAAAGCAGACACCTGACTCAAGAATTGTTATCTGTTGTGATGACACAGATGTGTAAATTTTTCTAGTGTAATTCTATGTTAAAGGTATCCTAATCACTCAGGTCCTCAGGCATGCTGGTCATTCTGGAAGATTCCCTACTAAAGCATCTTACATTTCAGTCCATGCAATTGCAGGAATGTTGGGTAACAACATAAGTTCCGCCCTGTCAACTATGCATGCACTTACAGGTTGTGACAGTGAGTATACACTTTTCAGGATTGGAAAATGAACAGCATTTACGAAGCTGTTGCCAAACATTGTGCAGCTTGGTCAGCCTTTCTAGTTCAGCTTATCCTTGTTGGCTAATACCTGCCAGCAGCTAGCTCGCCTGTTTGGGTTGTCACAATATGGACTGAAGGGAAACTGATTGCAGTGATCTAGAGGAAATGAGGTATACCTTTGCATCAACAACGGAGAAGGAAGCAAGCACTTTACCACCAACTGAAGGTGAGCTCAAGCAGCACATCCTCTGGGCAATGCTGCAAACAAGAGACTGGTGCTAAGCTGACATTCTGCAACCAAACATCCCTGACTCTGTTGGACATGGTTAGCACTTGGATGAGAAGGGGTGTTTGAAACCAACCATGCATGAATGGGAATGCGCTCCTATAAAGATTACAAATGATATCCCTCTCTTTTGCTGTGGCAGGAGTTGCACAGCTGCCAGGAATTGCCCTTCTGAGATTGTGGATAAATTACACTAGCAGGACACCTTGTAGTGTACTACTACAGGATTAAACATATGCTGCATACTATAAATTTGTTTAAGTGTTTTACTACTATTTCAATACAAGTAAGGTAGAAATGTCGTACAATTTACCAAAACTAAAAAAAAAAAAATATAGTTAAATGTCTAATGAATGCACAGAGAACAATAACTTTTGTTGATAAAGTTTAAACATGTCAAAATTATGAAATTTTGACATAAAATACATTATAAAACCAATTTATCAACTGAAAAACATTGATATTTGTATATCTGTTTGATATAGCGCATTTAGTTTCCATTATCTGTATATTTATTCATACTGTGACCTTTGGTGGTCAGGTCTGTTGGGCTTTTCTCGTAATTTTGACACAATATAAGCTATCAGGTATTACTCATCCCAGAGACAGTCACGGATAGTAACAGTGTACAGTAAGCTGATATATATATATATATATATATATATATATATATATATATATATATATATACTGTATATATATATATATATATATATATATATATATATATATATAT
>NC_090731.1:91117710-91120210 GCF_036898095.1 Palaemon carinicauda
TTCCTGTATAAATATTTTCAAGTGTTCTAACATAAGATTTTTGTATTCCTTGTTTTTGATAGGTTTTCATTACTGCTGAGGCTTTGACAGAATCAAAGCTCTCTCTTAGTCTACAAATGCCATACATAGTGGTTAGTCATACTCCGTTGATTTTTCCATTAGCACCTTAATTACATGGATATGGTCAGTTGCTGAATACCTACTTCTAAAGCCTGTCTGCTCTCTTGGTTGATTAAAGTCTACCGGCCTTTCTATTCGGCCTAATATAATCTTTGTGAGCAATCTATATGATATGGAGAGTAAACTTATTGGGCCACAATTTTTCATGTCTTTTGTGTCTATCTTTTTGCTAATTAGTATAAAGATGAAGTTTTTCCAAGCTGTAGGTATAGAGCATAATTGCAGACGTTTGGTGTAGAGTTCAGCCAATTTTACTACTATGAAATCTCCTCCATCTATTATCAAATCAATTGTTAGGCCATCTTCTCCTGCTGCTTTGCCTCTTTTTATGCCTTTTAATGCTTTCTTTACTTCTCCTATTATTACGTTTGCTGCCGGCTCGGCGCAGGTGTTCCATTATTTCTATTGGTGAACTTATTTCTCATATTACTATTGTATAGCACTTTATAGAAATCCTCTACACTTTTTATTGCTAAATCTTCACTGTTGATAATATTTCCCCTTTTATTCTTTAAAGCAAACGTCTGTTAGTGCCCTGTTCTAAGCCTTCTTTTCATCATTTTGATGCTTCTTTTCTTTTGTGTTTCCTCAATTTTGGTCTGATTGTGTTTACGAATATCTTAGATATATATATATATATATATATATATATATATATATATATATATATATATATATATTTTTTTTTTTTTTTTTATAACTCTACTAATTTTATTTTACCCCTCTTAGATTTTACCTCATTTCAAATCTTTTCATTATTGAGTTTTCAGTCTTATCTGATAGTTTTCCTACATCTTCTTTAGGAATTCTTCCACCTATCTCTTGTACTGATTTTAATACAAATTTTGTTGAATTACCTATCATGTCTTCTTTATTTGCTTCCATTTCATCAAGTAGTTAGAAATATCTAATTTGTATTGCTAAACTAAACTCATAAAATTTTTCTCTTGTTACAGGAGTGTTTTTTTTTTTTCTTAAAATTAATCTTCTCTCTTTGCTTAGATCTAAACAAAGTTTGCATCTAACAATTCTACGATCGTTTGATTTTAACTTGTTTAGCACTGTTACACCTTTAACTAAATTGAATTTTTTCACTAAAAATAAAATCTATTTCATTTTTAGTTCCTCCATTTGGACTTCTCCATGTCCATTTTTTATGTTCCATTTTATAAAGTAAGGTGTTCATATTTTTCAGATTTTTTTTTTTTTTCAGAAAATTCTACAAGCTTGT
The DNA here is from genome assembly GCF_036898095.1 of Palaemon carinicauda. NCBI lineage: Eukaryota > Metazoa > Arthropoda > Malacostraca > Decapoda > Palaemonidae > Palaemon > Palaemon carinicauda. The sequence continues at coordinate 91,119,122 of NC_090731.1, forward strand.
CTCCTCTTTCATTTCTTGTGCCTACTCAAAATTTACCTACTGCTGATTCTTCTTTCTTCTTTTGACCTATTTTAGGATTAATATCAGCAAAAATAAATTAAAATTTAGTCATGTTATTTCGTAGATTTTTCAGCTCATCACAAACTGTTCTTATTTCTTTCTCTGTGTGGTATGTTGTTGGTGCATACGTTTCAAGAGCATTATATATGTGTATATGTACGAGTATATATATACACACACATATATATATATATATATATATATATGTATATATATATACAGTATATATATGTATATATATATATATATATATATATATATATATATATATATATATATATATATACAGTATATATATGTATATATTTATATACATATATATATATATATATATATATATATATATATATACATACATATGTATATATATATATATATATATATATACTGTATATATGCTTGAGTGTGTTCGTGTGTTTGTGTGTGCGTGAGTGTTTCTGTCTGTCTGTCTCTACATATATACATATGTAGGTATGTATATGTATACATAAATTTACACATTCTACTATATATAAACATATAAATATTTGTATATATACGTATATATAATATCAATGTTCAAGTAGGTCAAAATAAGAGAGGAGAATCAGAAGTAGATGAATTTGAAGTATGGCCAAAAAATTACAGAAGAGACATGCTTGTAAAATTTGCTAAAAGATATGTTAAAATCCGGGATACTTTGTTTTTTTTTTTTTTTTTTTTAAAAAGGAGCCCAAATGGAAAGGTAACAAAGGAATAAGATTTTATCATAAGTGAAAGTGTTAATTGACTTAAATGGCAAGAAGTAAAATTTTGTTAATAGATTTAAAGAACGAAAGAGAAAAAACTAATTTTAAAAAAGAAAATAAACACTCCTGTAATAAGAGGAAAATCGGAAGTTTATTTTAGTAATACAGAATTGGTGCTCCCAGATATACGATGAAAGGGAAGCAAGTAAAAGGATATATGAATAGTAATGTAACCAGATTTGTATTAGACTTAACACAAGGGATATTTGAATAAGTTCCTAAGCAAGATCAAGGAAAACTA
>NC_090731.1:91140210-91145210 GCF_036898095.1 Palaemon carinicauda
AGAAAGAAATTAATGACAGGTACAAGTTAGGTATCATTAGAAAGGTTGCAGCCTGCACCATCACAAATAAATCTTTAATTATTCAATTAGGGCATCGATGACGTCATCATGGGTCAAAAGATCAAGTCAAAGACCCAAACATAAAAAATTACACCATTTTCTGTTATCTCCCCTGTACCTCTAGAACCTACCCTATTAGTTTCAAATTTGCAGGGGAAAACTACATATATTGGCCGTTTTTTTAAACTAGTACAACTTATGTAACCTTTGTACAACATCATTAAACCTCTCTGTAAAAATATATGAAAATATTGAAAAGAAGTATTTTTGTAATAAGTTTATTGTGAAATTCCATTTTGACACATCTTGTTTCAGTGCCTCTTTTTAAAGGTAAAAAGGTTTTTTATGCTCCAAAAGATCCTTAAATAGAGTTCCTGGATCATTGCCTTGGTACTTTCCATTCCACTCATTATCATAACTAATATGTGTAAATATATTACATAGGGATCGGATTAACAGGTGTTAAAATAATGCACAGACCCACTACTTGATAATATTGAAACCATGAAGACTGCCAAAAATGTCTTATGTTCATATTTTGATCTAGCCTTCATAATCACTGAGATGATCTTCATAATCACTATCCTGGTTATACTGTTCTTCCTCAATGTCGTCATCACACTGTACCATCTCCTCTGTAGTCTTCTCAGCTAAGGCTATCATGATCACAATAGCTCCATAATGCCCTCATCATTTTTTCCCAACCTTGTCCAGGATCTTATGGCTTTGGAGACTACAAGATTGGAATATATGCTCTCTTGTAGATAGTAAAACGATGGTTCACACAATCAATGGGGGGGATAAGATTGTTTCGGTAAGGTGACAATTGGGAGAGCCCAATCTTAGATTTCGTTGTCAGTTGCTCATCTTTTCCAACCATTTTCCTTAACATGACTCCACGCACACTGTCAATAGATTTTTCTTTGGGATAGCCATAGATAAAAAACGTAAATGCCTTAATATCACCAGGTTAGTGATCTCTACATTCTTCTCTTCAATAAAGCACTCAATCAACAATTGCTCCATTACTTCACTTACCATCATGAGACAGAACAGAGCTTTTGAACATGCTTTCCGTTTTAGCACACTCTTAAGGCAGCCATTGCTTATAAGTCCAAGCTCAAGGAGGATTTAAGAGTAGCGTGAACCAATGCATTTATAATCAGTCAACATGCACATATAGTTCATCACGGTTTTAAAAGGCCCAGAAGTTTTCATATGGTTCTTGTACTCTTCTGGAAATTTCCAAATAAAGGGAGTGCTTTCACATAACCTCCAAGGTCATATGCGCAGATAATATACCTCTGACAACCTACAATGTAGCATCTTCTAATCACTTCAACAATTCTCTGATGATAGAATATTCATTGAACAGCTAATTGATGGGGTTGAAGTAGCCAATGGTCGACTTTCGAGATGGTGTTTTGCCAGTAGCTGAAATGAAGCCTCGAAATCCAGAGATCTGTTGTGTTTCTTTTATGCCGTTGACCATTTGCATAAGTAACCATATTCGGTACTCTTGGATGCACTCCAGAGTACATGTTATTGTTTTTGATGGGTGGAATGAATGTAGTTCCTATTGGAGATCTGGGCCCTAATCAACCATAAAAATGAAAAGGAAAAGGGGGAAACTTGGTGGGGTTTCAACTTTTAAATAGCGAGTCATATTACGTTGGCAGTGTCAGTGTTTGGTTTCACTTCTTGTATCAGGATACCTCCAATGTTGTTCACCACGTCTGAATTATGGACTTTTGTAGTTATTTTGTTCAAGGTGTCCCAATCAACATAAAAAACTTCATTGTCTTCACTAGTAGTGATTTGGGAAGTGAGAGAAGAGGAAGCCAAAATCATATTATTATTATTATTATTATTATTATTATTATTATTACCTGCTAAGCTACAACCCCAACTGGAAAAGAAGGTGGCTATAAGCCAGGGGCTCAAACTGGGAAAATATCCCAGTGAGAAAAAAAAGGAATAAAAATATCTTTAGAACAGTAACAACATTAAAATAAATATATACTAAATAAACTATAAAAACTTAACTAAAGAAGATAAAGAGAAATAAGATAGAATACTGTGCCTGAGTGTACCCTCAAGCAAGAGAACTCTAACCAAAGACTATGGTAGAGAGGCTATGGCACTGCCTAAGGCTAGAGAATAATAGTTCGATTTTGTCGCGACCTTCTCATAGAAGAGCTGTTTATCATAAGCCTACCTGACACTTGCGCGCATTTTTGCCATGCACTGGCACGCGACGTTCACGCGATGGCACGAATTGGCACGCGTAGTTCACGAGAAGTTCAATACACGTTCACGCGAGTTCGCTCATCATTCCGCATCGTTTCCGCATCGTTCACACCAGTTCACGCCAGTTCACGAATTGGCCACTCCATATAAAAACGGGGCTTCTCCAACCCGAGGACATTCTTGGATTGGCTTCGGAAGAGACAACAATGCTTTCTGTCAGAGACACCATTGCATTGAGGAGAAGAAACGTATCTTTTTCGTTTGTATTTTTTGTTGCCCTTTATTTTTGTTTCAATAAGAAAGCATTTGATTTACATATAAATAGCAGACATAAAATAGGTACAAGTATTAAGAAAGCATTTTATTTTAACATTAAAAGCAGCAAACATGAAAAGTTTTTAGGCTGTTGATTTTAAGGTAATAGAGAAAAAAGTGTGTTGAAATAAGAAATCATTTTATTTTTACATTAAAACAGCAAACAGAAAAAATTTGTTTTGCTCTTCATTTTAAGGTAATAAAAAAGAATAAGTATGTTGATGAAATAAAACATCATTTTATTTTTACATTCAAACAGCAAACTTAAAAATTTCTTGGGTTTATTTTTCAGCTAATTTTTATTTAAAACAAAGGTTTTGGGTCTTGATTGGTAATAGAGGAAAATAAGTGTGTGCATGAAATAAGACATCATTTTATTTTTACATTCAATCAGCAAATATAAACAATTATTAGGTTTATATTTTTCTTTCCTTTTCATTAATTTTTTCGTTTCCTTTTTGTTTCTCTTCATTATAAAGTTATAGAAATAGTTTGAAATAAGACATCATTTTATTTTTACATTCAAACAGCAAATATAAAGATTTATTAGATTTATTTTTCTTTCCTTTACATTATTTTTTTCGTTTCCTTTTTGTTTCTCTTCATTATAAAGTTATAGAAATAGTTTGAAATAAGATATAATTTTTTTTCACATTAAAACAGCAAATATAAAAATTTATTAGGTTTATTTTGCTTTCCTTTTCATTAATTTTTTCGTTTCCTTTTTGTTTCTCTTCATTATAAAGTTATAGAAATAGTTTGAAATAAGATATAATTTTTTTTTCACATTAAAACAGCAGATATAAAAATTTATTAGGTTTATTTTTCTTTCCTTTTCATTAATTTTTTCGTTTCCTTTTTGTTTCTCTTCATTATAAAGTTCACGCCACTTCCCGCATCGCTCACTCCAGTTCACGCCAGTTCCCGCACTGTTCACTCCAGTTCACTCCAGTTGGCGCATCGTTCACGACTAAATTCACTGCCATTTAGTGCGTGCCAATGCGTGCCACAAACTTTAAACATTTCAAAGTTCTGGGCACGCATGGCACGCATTGGTACGCTCTGGCACGCGAGTTCCTTCACTGTTCACGACATTTTCACGGCTCGTTCACGCGAGTTCGCGCATCAATGCGTGCCAGTGTGTGCCACGAATGCGTGCAAGTGTCAGGTACCCTATAGTTTGATAGTCTCTTCTACCCCTTAACAAGAGGAAAGCAGCCACTGAACAGTTACAGTACAGTAGTTAATCCCTTGGGTGTAAAAGAATTGTTTGGTAATCTTAGTGTTGCCAGGTGAATAAGGATAGAGGATAATGTGGAAGGAATAGGACAGACTATTCGGTGTATGTATAAGCAAAGGTAAATTGAACCGTAACCAGAGAAAAGGGTCCAATGTAGTACTGTCTGGCCTGTCAAAGGATTCAATAACTCTCTAGCGGTAGTATCTCAACAGGTGGCTAGTGCCCTGGCCAACCTTCTACCCACTAAAGTTAAGTCTATTATTGCACTTGTGTACACGACAGTCTAGAAAAGGTAAGATCAAATCATTTTTTCATCTTCATAGTAAAATCTATTGACGGTACCAAACTATACAATCTATGAAAAAAGTTATCTATATTTTAATTTCCTGGTTACACACATATAATATCGTCGATGTAACAAGACCCCTTCATATTATTAAGTGTGATTTTACTTTAAGTTTCAAACTTTTGATATGGCCATGGGAAACCTATAGCCATAATAAGAGTTTGTGTATATAATTTCCCATTAAATCTAAATTTACAATCTTTTAAACAAATTTTGATTAATTCTATTACGATACTTTTGGAAAGTGTTAATTCAATTGCCTATTATACAAAGTTTATGCTACAAATTCCAACACATCATTAATAAGTACTTTAGTGAATAGTGAAACTACGTCTGAACTGACAAATCTTGAAGTACTGTTAATCTGCACACTATTCAATTTGTTAATCAGGTGTACATTGTACTTTTACATTTGCATATGAGATGGAACTTGGATACTTTAAATAGTCCCACACATATATGGTAATATTATTGAGATTGTACAAACCTTTTTATCGGATCTTCATTCCATTTCAATTATTTTCCCGTTTTTATTGTAATTACTATTCACAGAATCAATAGGGTCTTTTTTCTTAATTCCTTCTTAGTGCTTTCATCGTTCAAATGGAATTCCATTTTCTGTATATAATCCTTTTCGTAAATATCAACCACAATGGCAGTTAATACCTTAGGGAATGTATATCCAATGGAAATTCACTTATGATGAATGCTTCTGGCTGGAAAAGGATTCGAACATATGCCCTGAGCCGAAACAATGCCTGCAGGGATGTCTTTACCAATCGAACTATC